>NC_053023.1:138672746-138873342 GCF_003073215.2 Triticum urartu
TACCATGGATGGTTTAAACAGTCTTTCTAGCAAGATGTTCGGTGGGACAGGGTCGCGTTTGGCGCCGATATGGGATAGGATGTCCGCCGCCTGGTTGTTTTCCCGAGCCACATGGTGGAATTCAAGCCCCTCGAACCGAGCTAACATTTTGAGGACGACGTTACGATATGCTGCCATTTTCGGATCCTTGGCATCGAAGTCTCCATTTATTTGGGATATTGCGAGGTACGAGTCCCCACGCACCTCTAGGCGTTGGATGCCCATGGAGACTGCCATCCGGAGGCCGTGTAATAGGGCCTCGTATTCGGCTGCGTTGTTGGAGTCTGTATATAGTATTTGGAGCACGTATTGCACCATATCTCTGGTGGGGGACGTCAGGACGACGCCAGCCCCCAGACCAGCCAGCATTTTAAAGTCGTCGAAGTGCATGATCCAATTGGAGTATGCGCCATACTCTTTAGGGAGTTCGGCTTCTGTCCATTCGGCTACGAAATTGGCCAGTACTTGCGACTTAATGGCCCGTCGTGGCTTATATGTTATGTCGAACGGGAGGAGCTCGATGGCCCATTTGGCAATCTAGCCCGTGGCATCGCGGTTGTTTATTATGTCATTGAGTGGTACTTCGGAGGCCACCGTAATCGAACACTCTTGGAAGTAGTGTCGTAATTTCCGGGATGCCATAAATACCGCATATGCTATATTTTGGTAATGTGGGTACCGTGATTTGCATGGAGTGAGGATGATGGATACATAATATACCGGCTTTTGAAGTGGGAATTTATGTCCGTCCATCTCTCGTTCGACGACAAGCACTGCGCTTACAACTTGGTGAGTTGCCGCTATATATAATAGCATTGGTTCGCCAACAGTTGGCGCGGACAAGATTGGGTTGGTGGCCAGGATGGTTTTTATTTCTTCCAGTTCGGCCGTGGCTGCATCCGTCCACTCGAAGTGTTCGGTGCACCGAAGAAGGCGATAAAGGGGAAGTTCCTTTTCTCCTAATCGGGAGATAAAGCGGCTTAAAGCCGCAACACATCCAGTCAATTTCTGGATTTGCTTGAGGTCAGTTGGGATAGCCAACTGTGACAGAGCTCGGATTTTAGCCGGATTTGCTTCAATTCCTCTACTGGAGACGATGAAGCCCAGGAGCTTTCCGGCGGGAACACCGAAAACGCATTTTTCCGGATTGAGCTTAATGTCGTATGTTCGGAAATTGGTGAACATGAGCCTCAAGTCGTCTATTAAAGAGTCGACGTGTCTGGTTTTAATGACCACATCGTCTACATATGCCTCCACGGTCTTACCGATCTGCTTTTCCAGACATGTCTGGATCATGCGCTGATATGTTGCGCCGGCATTTTTGAGCCCGAAGGGCATTATGTTAAAACAGAAGGGGCCGTATGGCATGATAAATGCCGTTGCGGCTTGATCAGACTCCGCCATCTTAATCTGGTGGTAACCAGAGTATGCATCGAGGAAGCACAATGATTCGTGTCCTGCGGTAGCGTCGATGATTTGATCGATGCGAGGGAGTGGGAAGGGATCCTTTGGGCAAGCCTTATTAAGGTCTTTGAAGTCGACACATAGGCGCCAGGATTTGTCCTTCTTTGGTACCATCACCAGGTTTGCTAGCTAATCCGGATATTTTATTTCTTTAATAAATTCGGCTTCCAGTAGCTTGGCCAGCTCCTCTCCCATGGCTTGCCGCTTAGGTTCAGAGAAACGCCGAAGAGTCTGCTTGACCGGCTTGAATCCTTTTAGAATATTAAGGCTATGCTCGGCCAATCTGCATGGAATTCCTGGCATGTCTGAAGGGTGTCAGGCGAATATATCCCAATTCTCGTGCAGAAACTCCCGTAGTGCGGCGTCTACAGCGGGGTCTAACTATGCCCCAATGGATGCTGTTTTTGTAGGGTCCGTTGGAAGGACTTGGAATTTAACTATTCCGTCTGCTGGTTTAAAGGAGGTGGACTTGGATCTTTTGTCTAGTATCACGTCGTCCCTATCCACCATGGAGCGCAGCGCGGTTAACTCCTCCGCCACAAGGGCTTCGGATAATGCCTCGAGGGCTAGTGCGGTTGTTTTCTTCTCGGCGCAGAGTGCTATGTCCGGATCACTAGCTAGAGTGATGATTCCATTGGGTCCGGGCCTTTTGAGCTTCATGTACCCGTAATTGGGTATGGCTTGGAAAATCGTGAATGCCTCCTGCCCTAGAAGGGCGTGGTATCCGCTACTAAACGGGGCCACTTGTAATGTAATTTCTTCGGACCTGTAATTCTTCGAAGTGCCGAATACCACATCAAGTGTGATTTTCCCAGCGCAACATACCTCCCGACTAGGGATGATTCCTCGGAAGGTCGTACTGCTTTGCTCAATACGGTTGCTGTCTATTTCCATTTTTTGGAGAGTTTCCTCATAAATGAGGTTTAATTCGCTGCCGCCGTCCATGAGCACCTTAGTGAGCCGAAAGCCATCCACAATTGGACTGAGGACCAAAGCAGCTGGTGCTCGGGCTGTTCGTAATTTAGGTTCATCACTGGCATTGAAGGTGATAGCCATGTCGCTCCATGGATTTATTGCTACTACGTGGCAGACTTCGGCAAGGCTGCGGAGTGCTCGCTTACGCCTATTATTTGAGGCGAAGGTCTCGAAGACCGTTAATACTGTATTGTTATCCGTGGGAAGGTGCTCTATGGTATTTTGGGTGAGAAGATCCTCATCGCTTTTGGCCACCTGCCGGAGTACCCAACATGCTCTAAGGCTGTGTGTTGATATGGTATCCGATGTACTATGGATTTTGCAGGGCCCATTAATCCATCCCTCCAATACGGTTCCACGCCCTGTAGTGGGCTTTTGCTTCTTTGTAATTGAGTTGGGCGACTTATGAGAGTGCACCCTTTTAGTTCGGACTGGGGGTTTAGTCAGAGCCGGATTATCCCAAAATTGCGTTTGGGTTTTCCACGCACTTTCCATCACACAGTATTTCCGTACTATGGCTGCCAAGTCAGTGAAGTGTGCTACGTCATGGCGACTTATGGCGTTGAGGACTCCCTTGTCCGTGCAATTGTTGCAAAAGAACAAAATTGCATCTTCCTCGCGACAGTCCTTGACCTTGTTCATTACAAGGAGGAATCTGGCCCAATAGTGATGTACTATCTCTTGGGGCGCTTGCCTAATGTGGGAAAGATCATTTGTATCTGGGTGGGTGGGTGGATTTAAGTCCAGACCTTGACCCAATCTGTGATCCCGGGGTAGGGGAGTTTCCGATCTTGGAAGTTCGGGCTCTGGGATGTTGTCCTGTGGGTTCGGTATGTGGCCTGATTCTGGATTCAGGGTTAGGGCGGTGTCCTCTCGTGAGTGAGTATCCGGCTCGGGGAGCTCAGGAATCCGGACATAGTTTGTCCTCAGGATAGAGGGAGAATCACCGCATTGCTCCTCCACCACCGCTATCTGATGGGTGACCGGCGGAGAGTTAATCTCCCTTTGGTCGGGTTTAAGCCTGATCTGATCGTAGTCCGTAGTGACTCCCAGAGCGGCGGTGCGATCCAAGAGCTCGTTCAAAGAGGAGAGCTCCATTGGATCCATCTGCTCGGCAAATTTCGAGCCGATGTGGAGGCTATTTTCGATGACTCGAGAAGTCATTGTCGGTGCCGCGGCCGAGCGGGCGGTCATGACGAAGCCGCCTAGTCGGAGAATTTGGCCTACAGCCAGGGCTCCCCCAGAGGTGATGTTGTTCTTGATAACGAGGCGAGCCATCCTCCTTATGATGACGACACAGTGGAACTCTCACTGAAAGCACCAATGTCGGTGTCAAAACCGGCGGATCTCGGGTAGGGGGTCCCGAACTGTGCGTCTAAGGCGGATGGTAACAGGAGGCAGGGGACACGATGTTTACCCAGGTTCGGGCCCTCTTGATGGAGGCAATACCCTAAGTCCTGCTTGATTGTTCTTGATGATATGAGTATTACAAGAGTTGATATACCACGAGATTAAAGAGGCTAAACCCTAGAAGCTAGCCTATGGTATGATTGTCTGTTGTCCTACGGACTAAAACCCTCCGGTTTATATAGACACCGGAGAGGGCTAGGGTTACACAAGGTCGGTTACAAAGGAGGAGATGTACATATCCGTATTGCCTAACTTGCCTTCCACGCCAAGTAGGGTCCCATCCGGACATGAGACGAAGTCTTCAATCTTGTATCTTCATGGTCCAACAGTCCGGCCAAAGGATATAGTCCGGCTGTCCGGAGACCCCCTAATCCATGACTCCCTCAATGATCGTCACCGAGGGCCGCGGTGCCCTGATAACCCACAAGTATAGGGGATCGCAATAGTTTTTGAGGGTAGAGTACTCAACCCAAATTTATTGATTCGACACAAGGGGACCCAAAGAATATTCTCAAGTATTAGCAGCTGAGTTGTCAATTCAACAACACCTGGAAACTTAATATCTGCAGCAAGGTATTTAGTAGCAAAGTAATATGATAGTAGTGGTAAAAGGTGGTAAAAGGTAACAGTAGCAAAAGTAATATTTTTGGTTTTATGATGATTGTAACAGTAGCAACAGAAAAGTACATAAGCGAAGAACAATGTGTGAAAAGCTCGTAGGCATTGGATCGGTGATGGAGAATTATGTCGGATGCGATCAATCATGCAACAGTTATAACATAGGGTGACACAGAACTAGCTCCAATTCATCAATGTAATGTAGGCATGTATTCCGAATATAGTCATACGTGCTTATGCAAAAGTACTTGCATGACATATTTTGTCCTACCCTCCCATGGTAGCGGGGTCCTATTGGAAACTAAGGGATATTAAGGCCTCCTTTTAATAGAGTAAGGGGGCCCACGAGGCAGGGGGCGCACCCAGGGGGTAGGGCGCGCCCCCACCCTCGTGGACAGGTGGAGGCCCCCCTGACGTGGATCTTCCTTCCAGTATTTTTTATATATTCCAAAATAATTCTCCGTTTATTTTTATGTCATTCCGAGAACTTTTATTTCTGCACAAAAATAACACCATGGCAATTCTGTTGAAAACAGCGTCAGTCCGGGTTAGTTCCATTCAAATCATGCAAGTTAGAGTCCAAAACAAGGGCAAAAGTGTTTGGAAAAGTAGATATGACGGAGACGTATCAACTCCCCCAAGATTAAACATTTGCTTGTCCTCAAGCAATTCAGTTGATAAACTGAAAGTGATAAAGAAAAACTTTTTGCAAACTTTGTTTGCTCTTGTTGTTGTAAATATGTAAAGCCAACATTCAAGTTTTCAGCAAAGATTATGAACTAACCATATTAACAATAACATTTAGGTCTCATGTTTACTCATATCAATGGCATAATCAACTAGCGAGCAATAATAATAAATCTCGGATGACAACACTTTCTCAAAACAATCATGATATGATATAACAAGATGGTATCTCACTAGCCCTTTCTAAGACCGCAAAACATAAATGCAAAGCACCTTTAAAGATCAAGGACTGACTAGACATTGTAATTCATGGTAAAAGAGATCCAGTCAAGTCATACCCAATGTAAACTAACAGTAATGGATGCAAAATGACAGCGGTGCTCTCCAACTGGTGCTTTTTAATAAGAGGATGGTGACTCAGCATAAAAGTAAATAGATAGGCCCTTCGCAGAGGGAAGCAGGGATTTGTAGAGGTGACATAGCTTGGTTTTGAAATAGATATGAATAATATTTTGAGCAGTATACTTTCATTGTCAACATAACAACCAAGAGATAGTGTTATCTTCCATGCTACACACATTATAGGCGGTTCCCAAATAGAATGGTAAAGTTTATACTCCCCCTCCACCAACAAGCGTCAATCCATGGTTTGCTCGAAACAACGAGTGCCTCCAACTAACAAGAGTCACGGGGGAGTTTTATTTGCAATTATTTTGATTTGATTTGCATAAAGCATGGGACTGGGCATCCCGGTGACCAACCATTTTCTTGTGAGGGAGGAGCGGAGTCCACTCCTCTTGAGAATAACCCGCCTAACATGGAAGATACAGACAGCCCTAGTTGATACATGAGATATTCGAGCATACAAAACATAATGTTTATTTGAAGGTTTAGAGTTTGCACATACAAATTTACTTGGGGCGGCAGGTAGATACCGTATATAGGTAGGTAAATGGTGGACTCATATGGAAAAACTTTGGGTTTATGGAATTGGATGCACAAGCAGTATTCCCGCTTAGTACAAGTGAAGGCTAGCAAAAGATTGGGAAGTGACCAGCTAAAGAGCGACAACAGTCATGAACATGCATTAAAATTAATCAACCCCGAATGCAAGCATGAGTAGGATATAATGCACCATGACATAAATATCGTAGAGGCTATGTTGATTTTGTTTCAACTACATGTGTGAACATGTGCCAAGTCAAGCCACTCGAATCGTTCAAAAGAGGATACCACCCTATCATACCACATCACAACCATTTTAATAGCATGTTGGCACGCAAGGTAAACCATTATAAGCTCCTAGCTAATTAAGCATGGAATAAGAAACTACAATCTCTAATTGTCATTGCAAACATGTTTATTCATAATAGGCTGAATGAGGAACGATGAACTAATCATATTTACAAAAACAAGAGAGGTCGAGTTCATACCAGCTTTTCTCATCTCAATAAGTTCATCATATAATCATCATTATTGCCTTTCACTTGCACGACCGAATAGTGTGGATAATAATAGTGCACTTGCATTGGACTAAGCTGGAATCTGCAAGCATTCAATTCAAGAGAGAAGACAAGGTAATATGGGCTCTTTGTTAGATCAACAATAATGCATATGAGAGCCACTCAACATTTTCATTATGGTCTTCTCCTATCGACCCCCAAAGAAAAAGAAAAGAAATAAAACTATTTACACGGGAAAGCTCCCAACAAGCAAAAGAAGAACAAGAAATCTTTTGGGGTTTTGTTTTTAATTACTACTACTACAGGCATGAAAAGTAAACTAGCTAAAATCAGCAACTAGTTTTTTTATTAAGGTTTATCAAACACACAAGAAGAAAGCATAAAAAGGAAAAAAACTAGCATGGATGATACAATGAAAAAGTATGTGCACCGACAACTAGCAATGAGTGTGTGAACATCAATGTAATGTCGATGAGAAATACGTACTTCCCCAAGCTTAGGCTTTTGGCCTAAGTTGGTCTATAGCCACGGCTGGCCTGGCGGATATCCAAAGTAATAGTTGGGGTCATACCGTGAAGAAGCCTCGGATTGCCACTGGTTGGCAATCACCTCCGGATCCCACTGGTAATCAGACTGTCGTGGAGGATCAAAATGTGGTTCCGGCTCTGGCTCTGTAGTTGATGTAGGGTTCCGGTAGGCATGAATGGCCTCCAACGAAACAAGGTACTTGCCTGCAGATAAATCAAACAAGGAAGGAGCAGGCAAGGTAATAGTCTCAGGATGATTTTTACCAAATATTAATTTGTACTTAAGCACCTTTTCCCTATTCTTAACAATAAAATCATGTGCTACCATACTCTTATAATCTAGATAAACGGGAGGCAGCAACTTCTCTTCCTTCTCGTAATGCCTAATAGGTATGTTAAAGTGTGCAGCGAGGCGCGAGGCGAAGATGCCTCCAAGGGCGGGGCCCTTAGTACGGTTAAGATTTAACCGCTTTGCAATAATAGCGCCCATACTGAATGTGTCATCACGAAATAAGGCATGGCACAAAATAACAATATCAGGGGCACTCAGGTTTCCACAGTTTCTGCGCCCAATTAAGCATCTACTAGCAAATATAGCAAAGTAACATAGAACAGGAAAGTGTATGCTAGTAATTCATGCGTTGGAAACCTTCCTCGTTTCCCCTACAGTAATGGTATCAATAAAACCATCCACATCGTCACGATGTTCTTCCTCTACGTTGCCCTCGAAAGGGATCAAACAAACCCGACAAAAATCTTGAAGTGACATCTCCTTATGCTCATCATATAAATAAAATTCCACCGTAGGTGGTGAGCTCCTAGCATGGAAATTAAAGTTTTGCAAAAAGATATTGGTGAGTAAGAGATACTGTTCGCATTGGTCGTGGAGGAAGGCGGTGAGGCCTGCATTCTCAGCCAATTCATAAAAATCATCATAAATCCCGGTTGCTCTCAAGAAATCATCACAAGGCCATTCACATGGCCGAACCTCCGAGGTGCAAGGAATATTATATTTGGGCCTCTTATCCTCCTCACTTTGCCTATCCTTCGAGCTTCGGCTCGATGAGCCCCTCAAAAATATCTTCATCTTTTTCTGAAAATTTCTGAAATTTTTAGTAACTTCAAAATAAAATTGAACCATACTCAACAAAATTGATAGCAACTACTCCTACAAGTGCCTAGAGGCAATATCATGCATCAAAACTACTTTTGACCATATAAATTTGACATGCAAGCTCAAGAACAGGGTCACCTAAGCAGCAAAAATATGCAATGAATAAAGCACTAGAACAAAAACTAATTGGACCATTGGAGGAGTCACATACCAAGGAACAATCCCCCAAAGCAGTTTTGTGGGAGGTGCTTTGAGCAAGGAGATCGAAAATGGCAGCAAAATGAGCTTGGACTTGGGTTTGAGCTGGTTAGTGATGTTTGTGGGAGGAAGAAGGAGTGTGAGGTAGCTGGAATAATTGGAGGGGAGCCACCATGGGCCCATGAGGCAGGGGGCGTGCCCAGGGGGGTAGGGCGTTCCCTCCACCCTCATGGCCAGGTGCTTGCTCCCCCTGTTGTGTTCTCAGTGCCAAATATTCTCAAATATTCCAGAAAAATCATATTTAAATTTCAGGGCATTTGGAGAACTTTTATTTTCGGGGTATTTTTTATTGCATTGATAATTTAGAAAATAGACAGGAATTACTATTTTTGCTTTATTTAATATAAATAACAGAAAGTAAAAAGAGGGTACAGAGAGTTGTGTTTTCTAAATTAATCCATCTCATGCTCAGGGCCGGTCCTGATATTTCGGGGGGCCGGGGCAAGACAACACAAAGGGGCCCTAAAGCCACATAATCATATACATAAATGTTACTATTTCAATTGCAAATAAAAACTCAGTACAAAATTGATGTTGCCTTGTCATCTCGACAATTTAAAGAAACCACGGTCATAAACATTCATTGTGAAAGTTGGTTGTTTTTGTCAATCGACACATATTTTTTTGTTAGGTGAATTAGTAACACTTTCATGCCTACTCAAATTTTTAACATCCTATAATCCTTCACTAGGTTGTTATTCAACAGTAACTAAAACTAATTCCACCAAATTTCTAAGCAGCAGAAAAACTACTGTACTTGTATGTGTTCTAAAAAATGTCAATGGATCCTCTCTAGGACTCAATCAACCCATATGCATGTTTTTTCTTCTCATTGTCAGATGAATACTTTCCAAATACAATCTTGCCAAATTATTAGCAATCTTGATAATTAGCAAAAAAATATATGATACAAGAAATTAAGAACACTGCTACTTAAATAAAAAAAGTTTAAGAAAGGCATGAAACAAAGGCACCTGGATGGCTGGGAAATTAGAAATTGCAAGCTTTTGCTGCAGCTTAGGAGTCATGAACAGAAAATTTAGTTTCGCTTTCCTAATCCCAATCAATAAAAGAAACTGAACCACTTGAAATGAGTGGTTAGCTGTATAAAAAACAATCAACAATAAAAGAAATTGAAGTATGAGGATTAACTTCATGAAGCGAACTATCTAAAAGGAATACAAAAAGATGGGATTTGCGTTGAAGAGGGGGCTGATGGAATCGGGAAAATCCCATTACCTTCCTCCACTAATCACACCATGAGCCGAAAATCAAAATTAGACGATGCGGACGAGGCACCATCGACCTTGGCATGGCTGATTCGTTGCCAACTGGGGAAGAGAAAGAGTAAGCCGAGAAGATCATGCACGTGAGTCAAGCCAATAATTAGTTGATCTGTTACCATCTTTTTTGGGACGTGCTACACATCGACCGGTGGATCTTTTCAGAAGATTCGCCGCCTCGCGAGCCGTCTGATCTAGCCTGCTCAGCGTATGATCGCTCTTTGCAACAAGATTATTGCTTCAGAAACATTGGTGACTATTGCAACAAATGCTCTATTTCAGGAACACATGGGCGACTATTGCAACAAGAGCTTTGTTTCAAAAATATTGGTGACTATTGCAACAAAAGCTCTGTTTCAGGGACACATCGATGATTATTGCAACAAGAGCTTTGTTTCAAAAACATCGGCGACACTTGAAAGCTCTCCGTGTATGATCCCTCTCTGCAACAAGAGCTTTGTTCGAAAACATTGTTGACTATTGCAACAAGACGTTTGTTTCAGAAACATTGATGGAATTGGAAAGCATCTACGATGGTGCTTAACCCCATTGATGCCTCGCCGTGGATGGTGAGAGCCTGTCGCCTGGCCCGTAAACACGCTGCGCAGGGCTGGGAGGGATTCATCAGGGAGGGCTCCCCGACATCGACATCGTCGAAGAAGACCCTGTGCGCTGTGCCGCAACAAGAGCTCCCGCCCGAAGCTTCTGCGCCACCCGGCGATCCCATTGCCCGCCGGCGAGCCCTTTCTCCGGCGCCTCCTTCCTTCCTCTGCTCCAACTCACCGCGCCTCTCCTCTCTCTCGCTCTCTCTCTCTCTCTCTCCTTCTCCTTCTCTTCATAGGAAACCGTGCCAGCTGCCGCTGATTCCTTTGCCTTCAGTTTCTTTCCCGACAAGATCGGGCCAGATCCGATGCCCAGAGCAAGAGAGATGTGGGCGGTGGGGCGACCGGCTGCCTGGGGTGAGCGGAGGTGGCGCCTGGCTTCGAACGCACCGTCCAGTCTGCACCATGAGAGAGATACGAGAAAATAGAGTCATGGGCTGGGCATTGCTTGAGAAATGGAGGGAAGGTGGAGACGTGTGTTGGACCCACATGGACACGTGTTGCACAGCGAAGGCGACGGACGCGAAGTCTCTTTTCAGCCAATTGATGCTGAGTGTTTTCCATCTTCTTTCCTTTTTCAGAAGGAAAATTCTACACTTACGAAAAGAGTGCCACGGACTGATTTTACATGGAGATGTGTCCTCCTCTCCACCAAAAATTCACCCTTTCTTGTTTTAGCTGACCCACCCTTTGATTTTAAGTGGGCCATGTCAGTCTGTAACTTCCTTTCCGTGCGAAATGGGCTGTAGATGTAGCAAAGCTCTTTTTTCAGAGTCAGTCGATCTGTTACATGGGCTAGACATCACGTATGTACAAAGGAAACAAGCCATCTGGGGCCCTTCCTGCTCGGGGGCCCGGGGCGGCCGCCCCCCTGCCCCCCTCAGGGCCGGCCCTGCTCATGCTCATCAAAAGGAATCCATTAACAAGGTTGATCAGGTCTTGTTAACTAACTCATTCCAAATAACATGGAACCGGAGAATTTTCGAATAACACTAGGTTACCTCAACGGGGATATGCACATCCCCAATAATAAGAATATCATATTTCTTCTTGGCAGTAGTAAGAGGAAATTCAAAACCTCCAAAAATAATCGATGGAATTTTTCCAGTAGAGTTTATACTATGAACTTGAGGTTGTTTCCTCGAAAAGTGTACCGTATGCTCATTGCCATTAACATGAAAAGTGACATTGCCTTTGGTGCAATCAATAACAGCCCCTGCAGTATTCAAAAAGGGTCTTCCAAGAATAATAGACATACTATCGTCCTCAGGAATATCAAGGATAACAAAGTCCGTTAAAATAGTAACGTTTGCAACCACAACAGGCACATCCTCACAAATACCGACAGGTATAGCAGTTGATTTATCAGCCATTTGCAAAGATATTTCAGTAGGTGTCAACTTATTCAAATCAAGTCTACGATAAAAAGAGAGAGGCATAACACTAACACCGGCTCCAAGATCACATAAAGCAGTTTTAACATAGTTTCTTTTAATGGAGGATAGTATAGTTGGTACTGCGGGATCTCCTAGTTTCTTAGGTATTCTACCCTTAAAAGTATAATTAGCAACCATGGTGGAAATTTCGGCTTCCGGTATCTTTCTTTTATTAGTAACAATATCTTTCATGTACTTAGCATAAGGATTCATTTTAAGCATATCAGTCAAACGCATACACAAAAAGATAGGTCTAAACATTTCAGTAAAGTGCTCAAAATCCTCATCATCCTTTTTCTTGGATGGTTTGGGAGGAAAAGGCATGGGTTTCTGAACCCATGGTTCTCTTTCTTTACCGTGCTTCCTAGCAACAAAGTCTCTCTTATCATAACGCTGATACTTTGATTGTGGGTTATCAAGATCAACAGCAGGTTCAATCTCTACATCATTATTATTGCTAGGTTGAGCATCAACATGAACATCATTATTAACATTATCACTAGGTTCATGTTCAATACCAGATTGTATTTCAGCATCAGAAATAGAAATATCATTAAGATTCTCAGGTGTGTCAATAACAGGTTCACTAGATGCATGCAAAGTCCTATCATTTTTCTTTTTCTTCCTCTTAGAAGGACTAGGTGCATCAATATTATTTCTCTGATAATCTTGCTCAATTCTCTTAGGATGGCCCTCAGGATACAAGGGTTCCTGAGTCATTTTACCACCTATAGTCATAACTCTAACAGCATTATCATTTTTCTTACTATTCAATTCATTGAGCAAATCATTCTGAGCTTTAAGTACTTGTTCTACTTGAGTGGTAACCATAGAAGCATGTTTACTAATAAGTTTAAGTTCACCTTTAACATTAGCCATATAATCACCCAAGTGTTCAAGCATATCAGCATTGCGTTTTAATTCTCTACCAAAATAAGCATTGAAGTTTTCTTGTTTAACCATAAAGTCATCAAACTCATCCAAGCATGGGCTAGCAAACTTAGTAAATGGGATTTCAGCTTTATCATATCTATAGAGAGAATTTACCTTTACTTCCTGTGTCGGGTTATCAAGACCATGTACTTCTTCAACAGGCGGTAGATTAAGACCATGTATTTCTTCAATAGGAGGTAAATTCTTAACATCTTCAGCTTTAATACCTTTTTCTTTCATAGATTTCTTTGCCTCTTGCATATCTTCAGGACTGAGAAATAGAATACCCCTTTTCTTCGGGGTTGGCTTAGGAGTTGGATCAGGAATTGGATCAAGTGTCCAATTATTTTCATTAGACAACATATTGTTCAATAAAATTTCAGCTTCATCTGGTGTTCTTTCCCTGAAAACACAACCAGCACAACTATCCAGGTGGTCTCTGGAAGCATCGGTTAATCCATTATAAAAGATATCAAGTATTTCATTCTTCTTAAGAGGATGATCAGGCAAAGCATTAAGTAATTGGAGAAGCCTCCCCCAAGCTTGTGGGAGACTCTCTTCTTCAATTTGCACAAAATTATATATTTCCCTTAAAGGAGCTTGTTTCTTATGAGCGGGGAAATATTTAGCAGAGAAGTAATAAATCATATCCTGGGGACTACGCACACAACCAGGATCAAGAGAATTAAACCATATCTTAGCATCACCCTTTAATGAGAACGGAAATAATTTAAGGATATAATAATAGCAAGTTTTCTCATCATTAGTGAATAGGGTGGCTATATCATTTAATTTAGTAAGATGTGCCACAACACTTTCATATTCATAGCCATAGAAAGGATCAGATTCAACTAAAGTAATTATCTCAAGGTCGACAGGGAAATCATAATCCTTATCAGTAACAAAGATAGGTGAAGTAGCATAAGCAGGATCATATTTCATTCTAGCATTTCAAAGTTTTTTGTTTCAGCTTAGCTAATAATTTCTTAAGATCACTCCTATCATTGCAAGCAAGAAAATCTCTAGCAGTTTCTTCATCCATAACATAGCCCTCAGGCACAACAGGTAATTCATATCTAGGGGGAGAATCTTCATCATGAGTTTCATCAATATTAGCAGTTTCAATAATTTCATTCTCTCTAGCCCTAGCAAGTTGTTCATCAAGAAATTCACCAAGTGGCACAGTAGTATCAAGCATAGAAGTAGTTTCATCATAAGTATCATGCATAGCAGAAGTGGCATCATCAATAACATGCAACATATCAGAATTAATACCAGAAGAAGGTTTAGGTGTCGCAAGCTTACTCAAAACAGAAGGTGAATCAAGTGCAGAGCTAGATGGCAGTTCCTTACCTCCCCTCGTAGTTGAGGGATAAATATTGTTTCTTGGATCTTTCAAGTTCTTCATAATGATAAGAAGATATAAATCCCAAGTAACTCAAAGAATAGAGCTATGCTCCCCGGCAACGGCGCCAGAAAATAGTCTTGATAACCCACAAGTATAGGGGATCGCAATAGTTTTCGAGGGTAGAGTATTCAACCCAAATTTATTGATTCGACACAAGGGGAGCCAAAGAATATTCTCAAGTATTAGCAGCTGAGTTGTCAATTCAACCACACCTGGAAACTTAATATCTGCAGCAAAGTATTTAGTAGCAAAGTAATATGATAGTAGTGGTAACGATAGCAAAAGGTAACGGTAGCAAAAGTAATATTTTGGGTGTTTTATAGTGATGATAACAATAGCAACAGAAAAGTAAATAAGCGAAGAACAATATATGGAAAGCTCGTAGGCAATGGATCGGTGATAGAGAATTATGCCGAATGCGGTTCATCATGTAACAGGCATAACCTAGGGTGACATAGAACTAGCTCCAATTCATCAATGTAATGTAGGCATGTATTCCGAATATAGTCATACGTGCTTATGGAAAAGAACTTGCATGACATCTTTTGTCCTACCCTCCTGTGGCAGCGGGGTCCTATTGGAAACTAAGGGATATTAAGGCCTCCTTTTAATAGAGTACCGGACCAAAGCATTAACACATAGTGAATACATAAACTCCTCAAACTACGATCATCACCGGGAGTGGTCCCGATTATTGTCACTTCGGGGTTGCCAGATCATAACACATAGTAGGTGACTATAGACTTGCAAGATAGGATCAAGAACTCTCATATATTGATGAAAACATAATAGGTTCAGATCTGAAATCATGGCACTCGGGCCCTAGTGACAAGCATTAAGCATAGCAAAGTCATAGCAACATCAATCTCAGAACATAGTGGATACTAGGGATCAAACCCTAACAAAACTAACTCGATTACATGATAAATCTCATCCAACCCATCACCGTCCAGCAAGCCTGCGATGGAATTACTCACGCACGGCGGTGAGCATCATGAAATTGGTGATGGAGGAAGGTTGATGATGACGATGACGACGGATTTCCCTCTCCGGAGCCCCGAACATACTCTAGATCAGCCCTCGAGAGAGAGTTTAGGGCTTGGTGGCGGCTCCATATCGTAAAACGCGATGAATCCTTCTCCCTGGTTTTTTCTCCCCAAAAGTGAATATATGGAGTCAGGTTTGAGGTCGGTGGAGCGTCAGGAGGCCGATGAGGTAGGGGGCGCGCCCAGGGGGGTAGGGCACGCCCCTCACCCTCGTGGACAGGTGGAGGCCCCTCTGACGTGGATCTTCCTTCCAATATTTTTTATATATTCCAAAATAATTCTACGTTGATTTTCAGGTCATTCCGAGAACTCTTATTTCTGCACAAAAATAACACCATGGCAATTCTGCTGAAAACAGCATCAGTCCGGGTTAGTTCCATTCAAATCATGCAAGTTAGAGTCCAAAACAAGGGCAAAAGTGTTTGGAAAAGTAGATACGATGGAGACGTATCACGCCCGTACTTAGGGTTCGTCCGCCGGTCGTGTTGACCGGCTACCCTAGAGAGTCTTTTCCCCGAGCCCTTGCTCTGGGGTTTTCTCTCTCCCACTGGTCAACTTGATCGGCGGTTTCTTTTAGGTTTTTCGATCTAATCTTGATCGGTTTGCGTCGCCCACCGCCGCCGTCGACCCCATACGCCTCTACTCCAACACTGACGCAATCGACTGGCTTCTTCATCGACCTGGCGGCCTCGTGCGTCGTCCACGCATCTGCCTGCCGGTCGCCCCGACCCGGCGGCCTCACGCGTCGTTCATGCGTCTGCCAGCCGGTTGCCCTGACCCGGCGGCCACGCATCATGCGGCGGCCCTTCACCGCCGTCGTTTGCGCACCGGCCCGCCCGTCGATCTACGCCGGCCGATCTATGCGGCGGCCAATCATAGCCGCCCCGTCGCCCACCCTCGCCGGCTTCATCTCGGACTCCGCCGCTACCCCACCTCCACCGAGCGGCGTCCCCGACCTCGCGCGTGATTGGATTGATCACCTGCCCGTCGCCGCGATCCGCCACAGCTACGCAGTGCGACTGACCTGGCCCGTCGGTTGCACGCGCCTTCGCAGGCCCCGTGAAGATCATCCCCGAGTTCAGCGCGCCTCTCCACCGATCGAGCATCAGGATGCCGTTGTGTCACCCCTTCGGGCCGTAGCGCCGCCGCGCCGTGGTTCTCCCCGCGGCTACATCGACTCACGTGCTGCCGCTGTGTCGCCCCTTTGGGCCGTAGTGCCACGGCCCGCGGTCTACTGCCTGATACGTCTTCGTCGTATCTACTTTTCCAAACACTTTTGCCCTTGTTTTGGACTCTAACTTGCATGATTTGAATGGAACTAATCCGGACCGACGCTGTTTTCAGCAGAATTGCCATGGTGTTATTTTTGTGCAGAAATAAAAGTTCTTGGAATGACCTAAAAATCAACGGAGATTATTTTTAAAATATATAAAAATACTGGCAAAAGAATCAAGGCCAGGGGGCCCACACCCTGTCCACGAGGGTGGGGGGCGCCTACCCCCTGGGCACGCCCCCTGCCTCATGGGCCCCCTGGTGCTCCTCCGGCCTCAACTCCAACTCTATATATTCGTGTTCGGGGAGGAAAAAATCAGAGAGAAGGATTCATCGCGTTTTATGATACGAAGCCGCCGCCAAGCCCTAAACTCTCTTGGGAGGGCTGATCTCGAGTCCGTTCGGGGCTCCGGAGAGGGGAATCCGTCGCTATCGTCATCATCAACCTTCCTCCATCACCAATTTCATGATGCTCACCGCCGTGCGTGAGTAATTCCATCATAGTCTTGCTGGACGGTGATGGGTTGGATGAGATTTATCATGTAATCGAGTTAGTTTTGTTAGGGTTTGATCCCTAGTATCCACTATGTTCTGAGATTGATGTTGCTATGACTTTGCGATGCTTAGTGCTTGTCACTAGGGCCCGGGTGCCATGATTTCAGATCTGAACCTATTATGTTTTCATGAATATATGTGAGTTCTTGATCCTATCTTGCAAGTCTATAGTCACCTATTATGTGTTATGATCCGTTAACCCCGAAGTGACAATAAGCGGGATAGTTACCGGTGATGACCGTAGTTTGAGGAGTTCATGTATTCACTAGGTGTTAATGCTTTGGTCCGGTACTCTATTAAAAGGAGGCCGTAATATCCCTTAGTTTCCAATAGGACCCCGCTGCCACGGGAGGGTAGGACAAAAGATGTCATGCAAGTTCTTTTCCATAAGCACGTATGACTATATTCGGAATACATGCTTACATTACATTGATGAATTGGAGCTAGTTATGTGTCACCCTATGTTATAACTCTTGCATGATTGATCTCATCCAACATAATTCTCCAACACCGATCCAATGCCTACGAGCTTTTGACATATTGTTCTTCGCTTATTTACTTTTCCTTTGCTACTGTTACAATCATCATAAAACCAAAAATATTACTTTTGCTACCGTTACCACTACTATCATATGACTTTGCTACTAAATACCTTGCAGCAGATATTAAGTTTCCAGGTGTGGTTGAATTGACAACTCAGCTGCTAATACTTGAGAATATTCTTTGGCTCCCCTTGTGTTGAATCAATAAATTTGGGTTGAATACTCTACCCTCGAAAACTGTTGCGATCCCCTATACTTGTGGATTATCAAGACTATTTTCTGACGCCGTTGCCGGGGAGCATAGCTCTATTCTTTGAGTCACTTGGGATTTATATCTGTTGGTGACTATGAAGAACTTGAAAGATCAAAGAACCATGATTTTTCCCTCAACTACGAGGGGAGGTAAGGAACTGCCATCTAGCTCTGCACTTGATTCACCTTCTGTTTTGAGTAAACTTGCGACACCTACACCTGCTATTCATTCTGATATGTCGCATGTTATTGATGATGCCACTTCTGCTTTGCATGATACTTATGATGAAACTACTTCTATGCTTGATAATACTGTGCCACTAGGTGAATTTCTTGATGAAAAACTGGCTAGGGCTAGAGAGAATGAAATTATTGAAACTGATAATATTGATGAAAGTGATGATGAAGATTGTCCTCTAGATATGAATTGCTTGTTGTGCCTGAGGGTTATGTTATGGATGAAGAAACTGCTAGAGACTTTCTTTCTTGCAATGATAGACCTGATCTTAAGAAATTATTAGCTAAGCTTAAAGGAAAGTCCTTGAATGCTAGAATGAAATATGACCCTCCTTTTGCTACTTCACCTATCTTTATTACTGATAAATATTATGATTTCTCCGGCGATCCTGAGTTAATTACTTTGGTTGAATCTGATCCTTTTTATGGCTATGAATCTAACACTATTGTGGCACATCTTACTAAATTGAATGATATAGCCACCCTGTTCACTAATGATGAGAAAACTCGCTATTATTATATCCTTAAGTTATTTCCGTTCTCATTAAAGGGTGATGCTAAAACATGGTTTAATTCTCTTGATCCTGGTTGTGTGCGTAGTCCCCAGGATATGATTTATTACTTCTCTGCTAAATATTTCCCCACTCATAAGAAACAAGTTGCCTTAAGGGAAATATATAATTTTGTGCAAATTGAAGAAGAGAGTCTCCCACAAGCTTGGGGGAGGCTTCTCCACTTACTTAATGCTTTGCCTGATCACCCTCTCAAGAAAAATGAAATACTTGATATCTTTTATAATGGACTAACCTATGCTTCCAGAGACCACCTGGATAGTTGTTCTGGTTGTGTTTTCAGGGAAAGAACTGTTGATCAAGCTGAATTGCTATTGAATAATATGTTGAGTAATGAAAATGATTGGACACTTCCTGAACGAACTCCTAAGCCAACTCCGAAGAAAAGGGGTATTCTATTTCTCAGTCCTGAAGATATGCAAGAGGCAAAGAAATCTATGAAAGAAAAAGGTATTAAAGCTGAAGATGTTAAGAATTTACCACCTATTCAAGAAATACATGGTCTTGATAACACGACACAGGTAGTAAAGGTAAATTCTCTCTATAGGTTTGATGAAGGTGATATTCCTCGTTATAAGTCTGCTAGCCAATGCTTAGATGAGTTTGATAATTTTATTGTTAAACAAGAAAACTTCAATGCTTATGTTGGTAGACCATTGAAACGCAATGCTGATATGCTTGAACACTTGAGTGATTATATGTCTAGAGTTAAAGGTGAACTTAAACTTATTAGTAAACATGTTTCTATGGTTACCACTCAAGTAGAACAAGTACTTAAGGCTCAGAATTATTTGCTCAATGAATTAAATAAAAAAATCATAATGTTGTTAGAGTTATGACTAGAGGGGTAAAATGACTCAGGAACCTTTGTATCCTGAGGGCCACCCTAAGAGAATTGAGCAAGATTCTTAGAGAACTAATGTTGATGCACCCAGTTCTTCTAAGAAGAAGAAAAAGAAAAATGATAGGACTTTGCATGCTTCTAGTGAACCTCTTGTTGACACACCTGAGAATCCCAATGATATTTCTATTTCTGATGCTGAAACACAATCTGATAATGAACATGAACCTAGTGGTAATGTTAATGATGATGTTCATGTTGATGCTCAACCTAGCAATGACAATGATGTAGAGATTGAACCTGCTGTTGATCTTGATAACCCACAATCAAAGAATCAACGTTATGATAAGAGAGACTTCGTTTCTAGGAAGCACGATAAGGAAAGAGAACCATGGGTTCAGAAACCCATGCCTTTTCCTCCTAAACCATCCAAGAAAAAGGATGATGAGGATTTTGAGCGTTTTGCTGAAATGATTAGACCTATCTTTTTGTGTATGCGTTTGACTGATATGCTTAAAATGAATCCTTATGCTAAGTATATGAAAGATATTGTTACTAATAAAAGAAAGATACCGGAAGCTGAAATTTCCACCATGCTTGCTAATTATACTTTTAAGGGTGGAATACCAAAGAAACTAGGAGATCCCGGAGGACCAACTATACCATGCTCTATTAAAAGAAATTATGTTAAAACTGCTTTATGTGATCTTGGAGCTGGTGTTAGTGTTATGCCTCTCTCTTTATATCGTAGACTTGATTTGAATAAGTTGACACCTACTGAAATATCTTTGCAAATGGCTGATAAATCAACTGCTATACATGTCGGTATTTGTGAGGATGTGCCTATTGTGGTTGAAAATGTTACTATTTTAACGGACTTTGTTATTCTTGATATTCCCGAGGACGATAGTATGTCGATTATCCTTGGTAGACCCTTTCTGAATACTGCAGGGGCTGTTATTGATTGCAACAAAGGCAATGTCACCTTTCATGTTAATGGTAATGAGCATACGATACACTTTCCGAGGAAACAACCTCAAGTCCGTAGTATCAATTCTGTTGGAAAAAATTTCAAGGATTACTATTGGAGGTTTTGAATTTACTCTTCCTACTGTCAAGAAGAAAATGATATTCTTATTGTTGGGGATGTGCATATGCCCATTGAGGTAACCTAGTGTTATTCGAAATTTCTCCGGTTTCATGCGATTCGGAATGAGTTTGTTAACAAGACTTGATCAACCTTGTTAGTGGACTCCTTTTGATGAGCATGAGATGGATGAAGTTAGGAAGCACAACCTTCTGTACCCTCTTTTTACTCTCTGTTATTTATATTAAGTAATTTTCTGTCTGTTTTCTGAATTATCCTTGCAATAAAAAATACCCCGAAAATAAAAGTTCTCCAAATGCCCTGAAAATTTAATATTATTTTTTCTGGAATATTTAATAATTATTGGCACTGAGAACACACCAGGGGGACCCACCATGTGCCCACGAGGGTGGAGGGCGCGCCCCCTGCCTCATGGACCCCGCGTGGGTCCCCTCCACTTATTATTGCACCCACACACTTCGTCTTCCTCCAGAAAAAATCATCCACCAGCTCAAACTCGTGTTCTAGCTCATCTTTCTGCCATTTTCGATCTCCTTGCTCAAAGCTCCATTCACAAAACTGCTTTGGGGGATTGTTCTTTGGTATGTGACTCCTCCAATGGTCCAATTAGTTTTTGTTCTAGTGCTTTATTTATTGCAAATTTTTGCTGCTTAGGTGACCCTGTTCTTGAGCTTGCATGTCAAATTTATGTAGTCAAAAGTAGTTTTAATGCATGATATGGCATCTAGGCACTTGTAGGAGTAGTTGCTATCAATCTTGTTGAGTTTGATTAACTTTTATTTTTGAGTTACTAATTTTTTTAGAAATTTTCAGAGGAAGAAATATGTTTAAGAAAATGTACCAAGGTGATTCCTCAAGGAAGCAAGGCCCAAGGCCCGCAATACGCGAGCTGGACAATGAACTACCAAGGGAGGCTCAAGTGCGGCCTTTTGAATGGCCGTCAGAGGATTTCATGGTCCAGGTAGGCATCAAGGAAGAATTTGACGCATATGTGCGCAACGCTAATCTTGAGAGCTTCGTGTCAAATAAGTGTCGGCAATACCTCTATTTAACTGATTCATTTGTGAGAAGGTTTAAATTTACATCTTCGCGCAATTCTCACAATGTCCTATTTGATCTTTATAATAAATCTTATACCATGGACTTAGAAGATTTTAATACTGCTTGTAAACTCCCGCAGTGGGATAGTGCTAGTGAACCTCGCAAATCTGAATTTAAAGAATTTCTTGCTAGTATCACTGTGGGGGAATCTAGAGAAATAACACAAGCTACCATAGGGAGCATTCATTTTGCTGCCATACATTATTTTTCTCTCTTCATGGGTAGATGCATTAACGGTAAGGATGAGGCATGTCACATGTGTGTTTCCGATCTTAGTGTTCTCAAGAGTGTTGTATTAGGAGATGAACAATACAACTTGGGGGCTATTGTTGCACGTAGGTTGCATCCTAATGGTTTAACCGGAGATTTGTTTGATGGAATTTATGCAACTCGTGTAGCTAACTTTCTTTATATACCCATACGCGGGGATGATATTGAGTTGCCTCCTGCTTATCTAGATTATAATGCTATGGCTCATCACCAGTTTATTGAGAGCAACGAACAGTTCCTCCAGTACCGACTAATCTTTGACAGACGGCGCACCGTCCACGTTGCTCTCCCTGCTCCTGCTTTCTTTGATTTTCAGACAAAATGGAGATATGTTATAACCAGGGAGGAGGCGAACGAGTACGAAAGGAGGACGGAGGCAGCCCGCCTCCAAGCTGCAGCTCGGGAAGCAATAGCTCTTGCATCCCAGTACAACCCCACTTACATCTTTGGATTTCCACCAGCCCAGCCGTGGCCATAGACCAACTTAGGCCAAAATCCTAAACTTGGGGGAGTACGTATTTCTCACCGACATTACATTCATGTTCACACACTCATGCCAGTTCTCGGTGCTCATACTTTTTCATTGTATCATCCATGCTAGTTTATTTTCTTTTTAAGTTTTCTTCTTGTGTGTTTGAAAAACCTTAAGAAAAACCAAAAAAAATAGTTGTAGCTTTTAGCTAGTTTACTTTCCATGCCTGTAGTAGTAGTAATTAAAAAGAAAACCAAAAAATATTTCTCGTTCTTATTTTGCTTATTGGGAGCTTTCCTGTGTAAATAGTTTTGTTTCTTTTCTTGTTCTTTGGGGGTCGAGAGGAGAAGACCACGATGAAAATATTGAGTGGCTCTCATATGCATTATTGTTGATTTAACAAAGAGCCCATATTACCTTGTCTTCTCACATGTATTGATTGCATGCAGATTCCAGCTTAGTCCAATGCACGTGCACTATTATTATTATTATCCACACCGCTCGGTCGTGTGAGTGAAAGGCAATAATGACAATATATGATGAACTGATTGAGATGAGAAAAGCTGGTATGAACTCGACCTCTCTTGTTTTTGTAAATATGATTAGTTCATCGTTCCTCATTCAACCTATTATGAATGAAACATGTTTGCAATGACAATTAGAGATTATAGTTGCTTATGCCATGCTTAATTAGCTATGAGTTTATAATGGTTTACCTTGCGTGCCAACATGCTATTAAAATGGTTGTGATGTGGTATGATAGGGTGGTATCCTCCTTTGAACGATTCGAGTGGCTTGACTTGGCACATGTTCACGCATGTAGTTGAAACAAAATCAACATAGCCTCTACAATATTTATGTTCATGGTGAATTATGTCCTACTCATGCTTGCATTTGGTGTTGATTAATTTTAATGCATGTTCATGACTGTTGTCGCTCTCTAGCTGATCGCTTCCCAGTCTTTCTAGCCTTCACTTGTACTAAGCGGGAATACTGCTTGTGCATCCAACTCCATAAAACCCAAAGTTATTCCATATGAGTCCACTATACCTTCCTATATACGGTATCTACCTGCCGTTCCAAGTAAATTTGTATGTGCCAAACTCTGAACCTTCAAATAAACATTCTGTTTTGTATGCTCGAATAGCTCATGTATCAACTAGGGTTGTCTGTATCCTCCATGCTAGGCGGGTTATTCTCAAGAGGACTGGACTTCGCTCCTCACTCACAAGAAAATGGCTGGTCACTGGAATGCCCAGTCCCATGCTCAAATCAAATCAAAATAATTGCAAACAAAACTCACCCAAGATTATTGTTAGTTGGAGGCACCCGTTGTTTCGGGCAAGCCATGGATTGATGCTTGCTGGTGGTGGGGGAGTATAAACTTTACCATTCTGCTTGGGAACCGCCTATAATGTGTGTAGCATGGAAGATATCGAGATCTCTCGGTTGTTATGTTGACAATGAAAGTATACCGCTCAAAATATTATTCACCCCTATTTCAAAATCGAGTTCTGGAACCTCTACAAATCCCTGCTTCCCTCTGCGAAGGGCCTATCTATTTACTTTTATGTTGAGTCATCATCCTCT
Source organism: Triticum urartu (assembly GCF_003073215.2). Taxonomy (NCBI): domain Eukaryota; kingdom Viridiplantae; phylum Streptophyta; class Magnoliopsida; order Poales; family Poaceae; genus Triticum; species Triticum urartu. The sequence continues at coordinate 138,696,822 of NC_053023.1, forward strand.
TATTAAAAAGCACCAGTTGGAGAGCACCACTGTCATTTGCATGTATTATCGTTAATTTACATTGAGTATGACTTGACTGGATCTCTTTTACCATGAATTACAATGTCTAGTCAGTCCTTAATGTTTAAAGGTGCTCTGCATTTATGTTTTGTGGTCTCACAAAGGGCTAGTGAGATACCATCTTGTTATATCATATTATGATTGTTTTGAGAAAGTGTTGCCATCCGAGATTTATTATTATTACTCGCTAGTTGATTATGCCATTGATATGAGTAAACATGAGACCTAAATGTTATTGTGAATATGGTTAGTTCATAATCCTTGTTGAAAACTTGAATGCTAGCTTTACATATTTACAACAACAAGAGCAGACAGAGTTTGTAAAAGTTTTTCTTTATCACTTTCAGTTTATCAACTGAATTGCTTGAGGACAAGCAAAGGTTTAAGCTTGGGGGATTTGATACGTCTCCGTCGTATCTACTTTTCCAAACACTTTTGCCCTTGTTTTGGTCTATAACTTGCATGATTTGAATGGAACTAACCCAGACTGACGTTGTTTTCAGCAGAATTGCCATGGTGTTATTTTTGTGCAGAAATAAAAGTTCTTGGAATGACCTGAAAATCAATGGAGATTATTTTTAGAATATATAAAAAATATTGGCGGAAGAGTCAAGGCCAGGGGGGCCACACTCTGTCCACGACGGTGGGGCGCGCCCCACTGCCTCGTGCCCCCCTGGTGCTCCTCCGACCTCAACTCTAACTCTATATATTCGTGTTCGGGGAGAAAAAATCAGAGAGAAGGATTCATCACATTTTACGATATGGAGCCGCCGCCAAGCCCTAAACTCTCTCGGGAGGGCTGATCTGGAGTCCGTTCGGGGCTCCGGAGAGGGGAATCCGTCGCTATCGTCATCATCAACCTTCCTCCATCACCAATTTCATGATGCTCACCGCCGTACGTGAGTAATTCCATTGTAGGCTCACTGGACGGTGATGGTTGGATGAGATTTATCATGTAATCAAGTTAGTTTTGTTAGGGTTTGATCCCTAGTATCCACTATGTTCTGAGATTGATGTTGCTATGACTTTGCTACGCTTAATGCTTGTCACTAGGGCCCGAGTGCCATGATTTCAGATCTGAACCTATTATGTTTTCATGAATATATGTGAGTTCTTGATCCTATCTTGCAAGTCTATAGTCACCCATTATGTGTTATGACCCGTTAACCCCGAAGTGACAATAACCGGGATACTTACTGGTGATGACTGTAGTTTGAGGAGTTCATGTATTCACTATGTGTTAATGCTTTGTTCCGGTACTCTATTAAAAGGAGGCCTTAATATCCCTTAGTTTCCAATAGGACCCCACTGCCACGGGAGGGTAGGACAAAAGATGTCATGCAAGTTCTTTTCCATAAGCACGTATGACTTATTCGGAATACATGCCTACAATACATTGATGAACTGGAGCTAGTTCAGTGTCACCCTATGTTATAACTGTTGCATGATTGATCGCATCCGCCATAATTATCCATCATTGATCCATTGCCTACGAGCTTTTCATATATTGTTCTTCGCTTATTTACTTTTCCGTTGCTATTGTTATCATCACTATAAAACACCAAAAATATTACTTTTGCTACCGTTACCACTATTATCATATTACTTTGCTACTAAACACTTCGTTGCAGATATTGAGTTTCCAGGTGTGGTTGAATTGACAACTCAGCTGCTAATACTTGAGAATATTCTTTGGCTCCCCTTGTGTTGAATCAATAAATTTGAGTTGAATACTCTACCCTCGAAAACTTTTGTGATCCCCTATACTTGTGGGTTATCACCGCCGCCTTGAGTACGTCCGTTTCAGGCCGTCTCTGTGGCAGCACCGACCCTCGCGCTGCCGTTGCGTTGCCCCATTGGGCCGTAGCGAGCGTGGCACGCGGTCTCCGCCGTGGCCCGAGGCCGTCCCCGCGGCTGCACCGACTCGCGCGCCACCGTTGCGTCGCCCCTTCGAGCCGCAGCGCCATGGCCCGAGGTCCCAGCCGCCTCCCCGAGGTCTTCCCGCCGTCAACCCGACCTGCCCGCCGCCACTGCATCGCCCCTTCGGGCCGTAGCGTCGCGGCCTGCGGTCCACTCCGCTGTCACGCGCGTCGACCTCCTGTCGTATGCGTCGCGCCGTCTCCCTTGGCGAGGGAACGCCACCGTCCGCACCGGTCTTCATCACGCTGTTGGGTTCTTCGCCTCCTTCGAGCATCGCCACCACGCTCCTAACCTAGCCGCCACCGCCGTCAGGCCGCCGCCGCGACTACCCCCGTAGCCGCTGTCGCTGCACGTCCAACCCCTTTGTCTTCGTCCAACACTAGCCTGTCACCAGCATCGATGTCATCTACCTCGACCACTTCGTCTACTCCGACAACCGTGGGCGACATCTTCCCTGTGCCGATTGGCGCTGCAACCGTCGTTGAGTCCTTCTCTGCTGGCTTCTCCGACTTCTTCGACATGGCGTAGAGCTCGTGCAGGTCCCAGTCTATGCATGCCCGGTGCTGGCAACACCGAAGCATGCCTTCGTTCACGACGTGTCTGGCAAGCCTGGTGCGGCGCTTCGTCAACTTCGTCTTCGTCCGTCTACGCATACCCAGTGCTGGCAACACTGGTTCGTGCCTTCGTCTACAATATGTCCCCAGGCTTGGCAACCCCGGCGCAACACGTCGTCAACAACGTCTTCTCCCAGGCGCACCACTACTGCGCCCATGACTAACTCGGCGCCTCTTTGCACCCGTGGCTCCAGGGCGACTTCCTTGACACCGGCTACCCCGACTCGACATCGACCACGGTATTCTTCCACGGCTACTGATAATCTCCAAGTGCAGGGAATTATCGTAGCAATTTCCAAAGGTGGAAGTGATAAGTATGGAGTGTCGAACCCACAAGGAGCTAAAGGTAAGATCAATATTCTCTCAAGCCCTATCTGCCATCGATACGACTCTACGTACACCGAACTTTTGCTTCCAACTAGAAACGAGAAATAAAACTACGGTGTGGGTATGGAGTAGATAACTTTGCATGATACCGGAGAGCTAAAATATGAAAGTAGGTGTTGTTATCAATAAGTTAGAATATGTTACTAAATATTATAAATAGCGAGTTTGGAATAAGGGTGGATTGGTGTGCGGAATTGTCCTAGGCAATCGTTAACAAGACCGGTAATCACTATTGCAATTTCATATGAGGGAGAGGCATAAGCTAACAAACTTTCTCTTCTTGGATCATATGCACTTATGATTGGAACTCTAGCAGGCATCCGCGACTACTAAAGATCATTAAGGTAAAACCCAACCATAGCATTAAAGTATCAAGTCCTCTTTTTCCCATACGCAACAACCCCCTTACTTGGGTTTGTGTTTCAGTCACTCACCAACCCACTATAAGCGAATCATGAACGTATTGCAACACCCTACATTGGAAATCCCTCACGCTTGCGCGACACGGAGGGCACCATAGGACAGCATCAAAGTAAAACATACAACTCATACCAATCTAGATCATCAATCAACCCAAAGACAAAAGATATCTACTCAAAACATCATAGGATGGCAACACATCATTGGATCATAATATGTGGCATAAAGCACCATGTTCAAGTAGGGATTATAGCAGGGTGCGGGAGAGTGGACCGCGTAAAAGAGATGAGAGTGGTGATGATGATGGTGATGTTGATGAAGACGATCACCGTGACGATGATTCCCCTCTCGATGGCACTCCGGTGCCACCAAGAGAGAGGAGGAGAGGTTATCCCCCTTGTGCTTTCTCCTCCATGGCCTCCCCCTGGATGGGAAGAGGTTCCCCCTCTGGTCCTTGGCCTTCATGGTGATGATGGCCCCTCCGGGATCCTCCTCCATGCCCTCCGGTGATGATGGCCCCCTCCAGCAGGGTGCCAGAGAGGGCCTAGATTGGTTTTCGGTGGCTATAGAGGCTTCTGGCGGCGGAACTCCTGAACTAGGTTAATTTTCCGAGGTTTCTGTATTTATAGGAATTTTTGGCGTCAGTCTCACGTCAAGGAGGTGCCCGAGGCGTCCACGAGGTAGGCGCCCCCACCCTCGTGGACGCCCCGGGACTCTTCTGGCCCAACTCTTTTACTCCGAGGTCTTCTTTTGGTCCATAAAAAATCATCAAAAATTGGCACGTCAATTGGACTTCGTTTGATATTCCTTTTCTGTAAAACTCAAAAACAAGGGGAAAACAGAAATTGGCACTGGGCTCTAGGTTAATAGGTTAGTCCCAAAAACCATATTAAATAGCATATAAATGCATATAAAACATCCAAGGTTGGTAATATAATAGCATGAATACTTTGTAAATTATAGATACGTTGGAGACGTATCAGCATCCCCAAGCTTAATTCCTGCTCGTCCTCGAGTAGGTAAATGATAAAATAAATAATTTATGAAGTGTGAATGCTAGCATGTGCATAAGTTTCATCAATGATAGTTCCAATCACTTTTTCTATCATCATTATATATCATAACAGTAGTTAAAGTATAGATCATAAACTCTCTTGAAACTAACAAACTATATTCTCAGTCATCAAACAATTGCAATTCATCTTATTTTCAGGAAGGGTCTATGTCAGAGCTTTGATTTAGCAAACTCCACATACTCAACTATCATTTAGTCTTTCACAATTGCTAACACACACATGATATTTATGGGTTCAAAGTTTTAATCGAACACAGAGAAAGATAGGGGCTTATAGATTCACCTCCCAACCTTTTACCTCAAGGGTAATGTCAACAATAACAGTTCATGATAACTTACATCCAATTGGATATATATATATATATATATCAGGATCTTTCCAACACAATGTGCTTGCCAAAGGATAAAACGTAAAAAGGAATGGTGAAGATAACCATGACTCTTGCATAAGGGTAGAAGATAAAAGTAAAAGATAGGCCCTTCGCAGAGGGAAGCAAAGGTTTTCATGCGCTTTTATGGTTGGATACACAAAATCTTAATGCAAAGAACGTCACTTTATATTGCCACTCGTGATATGGACCTTTATTATGCAGTCCGTCGCTTTTATTTCTTCCACATCACAAGATCGTATAAAGCTTATTTTCTCCACATTAATAGATCATACATATTTAGAGGGCAATTTTTTATTGCATGCACCGATGACAACTTACTTGAAGGATCTTACTCGATCCATAGGTAGGTATGGTGGACTCTCATGGCAAAATTGGTTTAAGGAATGTTTGGAAGCACAAGTAGTATCTCTACATGGTGCAAAGAATTTGGCTAGCATGAGGGGGAAAGCAAGCTCAACATGTTGGAGGATCCAAGACAATTACTTTATTTTGGATATAAGAAAACATAACCCGTTATGTTGGCTTCCTTGTCCGACATCAACCTCTTAGCATGTCATATTTTAATGAGTGCTCACAATTATAAAAGATGTCCAAGGTAGTATATTTATATGTGAAATCTCTCTTCCTTCAATATTCTTTCATGAATTGTTCAAATGACAGATTCTACGTTTGTTAACTTTCAATAAGTTTACTACCTATACTTATTCTGTGTGAAGTCATTACTCCCCATGGTATAAGCATATAAAACATATATAAATTCTGATTTATGATATTTAATTCATTCAACCATTTACTCATAGGATATATGTGAAGCACGTGAGTAAATGACAAACTACTCGAAAAAGATAATAGTGAAGGACACTGAGTAGTCAAATAATTAACTAGCCATGGGATGATTCTTTTTCATTTAATAATTCAGATCCAATGATTTTATTCAAACAGCAAGTAAAATTGAAAATACGCTCCAAGCAAAACACATATCATGTGACGAATAAAAATATAGCTCCGAGTAAGGTATACCGATAGTTTTGAAGACGAAGGAGAGGATGCCTTCCGAGGCATCCCCAAGCTTAGGCGCTTGAGTCTTCCTTGAATATTACCTTGGGGTGCCTTGGAATCACCAAGCTTAGGGTATTTCCACTCCTTCTTCTCCTCATATCAATATCTCACCCAGAGCTTGAAAACTTCAATCACACAAAACTTAACGGAACTTCGTGAGATAGGTTAGTATGATAAAGAGTAAACCATTCACCTTGGTACTGTCAAAGACAAGGATCATAATTGTTCTCACACAATGCCTACTGTACCATATCATTTCTACAATTTATATTGAGGAATATAAGTCATAGAAACTAGAAAACAAGCAAACTATGCAATGAAAACAGAATCTGTCAGAAACAGAACAGTCTGTAATGATCTGAACACTAACCATACTTCTGCTACACAAAAAATTATGAAATAAATTGGTGGACGTGAGAAATTTGTCTATTAATCTTCTGCAAAAAGAATCATCACCAAAGCACTCTTCTGTAAAAAAAATGGTAGCTAATCTCGTGAGCGCAAAGTTTCTGTTTTTTACAACAAGATCACATTAGCTTTCACCCAAGTCTTCCCAAAGGTCTTACCTGGCACTTTATTGAAACAAAAGCTATAAAACATGGTTAGTACAGTAGCTTAATCATATAAACACACAAAAACAGTAAGGTTAAATATTGGGTTGTCTCCCAACGAGCGCTCTTCTTTAATGCCTTTTAGCTAGGCATGATGATTTCAATGGTGCTCACATAAAAGATAAGACTTTGAACATAAAGAGTGCATCATGAAGAATATGACTAGCACATTTAAACCTAACCCACTTTCTGTGCCTAGGGATTTTGTGAGCACACAATTTATGGGAACAAGAATCAACTAGCATAGGAAGGCAAAACAAGTATAACTTCAAAACTTTAAGCACATAGAGAGGAAAACTTGATATTATTGCACCCCTACAAGCATGTATTCCTCCCTCATAATAATTTTCATTAGCATCATGAATGAGTTCAACAATATTACCATCACATAAAGCATTCTTTTCATGATCTACGAGCATAGAAATTTTACTACTCTCCACATGAGCAAAATTCTCCTCATTCGGAATAGCGGGATCACTAGTTCCTAAAGTTGACACTCTTCCAAACCCGCTTTAGATAATAGTATTATTCATACTCCAAAAGATATAAGTGAAGTTCATGGAGCATTCTACAATTAATATAGACTAACCAATATCCAAGCTCGAAATATATAAGTGAAGCACACGAAGCATTCTATAAAACCATACTCAAAAGATTTAAGTGAAGCACAAAGAGCAATTCTATAAGATCATACTTAAAAGATATAAGTAAAGTACATGAAGCATTCTATAAATCAATGAAGGGCTATCTCATACTAGCATGGTTCATAAAGGAAAAACAAAAAACACAAAAGACACAAATCATATGAACAAAACAAAAACCGAGGTATACCGATAATTGTTGAAGAAGAAAGATGGGATGGCAATCGGGGCATCCCCAAGCTTAGATGCTTGAGTATACTTAGAATATTTACTTGGGTTGCCTTGGGCATCCCCAAGCTTGAGCTCTTGCCTCTCTTTATTCTTCTCACGTCGGTAACTCCTTGTTCTTCGAACACTTCATCCACAAAAAACTTTTAACAAAAACTTTGTGAGATCCTTTAGTATAATAAAGAAAATCACTACCTTTAGGTACTATTGCAAACTCATTATAATTTCATATTAGAACTATATCTACTGTATTCCAACTTCTCTATGGTTGATACCTTCCGATACTAGCCATAGATGCATCAAAATAAGCAAACAACACACGAAAAACAAAATCTGTCTAAAACAGGACAGTCTGTAGTAATCTGCAGGTTTAGTAAACTTCTATAACTCCAAAAATTATGAAATAAATTTGACAATTTGAACAATTTATACAAAAGTAATGCGCAAAAAGTTTCAGACCCATTTTACATTCCAGTAAAAAAATGTAAAATCACGCGCTACAGCCAAAGTTTCTGTTTTTGTTCTGCACATAGTAAACAAACAATCTAATCATCCTAAAACCAGAGCTTGGCACATTATTTTTATAATACAATGGATATATATAAGGGTATAATTATTTACATAGAAACTTCCATGAAAAATTCTACATTGTTTCCATGAGCATGAACATGAGTGCTTAAGGTCGACCCTCACTTCTTCAATGCATAACTTTCCAATCACTTCTCTTTTTGAAAAAAATTAGGCATGAGAGGCAAGTAATTTTTTTGTATTTTCATTCTTTTAATTTTTTTGTATGTTTCACCCACAACTAAACAGAAACAAAAAAGGAAAAACAAAATCTACTTAGTGAAGAAAGCAAACAAGCACACACGAGAATATCAACCCCACGCTATTGCTCCCCGACAACGGCGCCAGAAAAGAGCTTGATAATCCCCAAGTGCAGGGAATCATCGTAGCAATTTCCAAAGGTGGAAGTGATAAGTATGGAGTGTCGAACCCACAAGGAGCTAAAGGTAAGATCAATATTCTCTCAAGCCCTATCTGCCACCGATACGACTCTTTGTACACCGAACGTTTGCTTCCAACTAGAAACGAAAAATAAAACTACGTTGTGGGTATGGAGTAGATAACTTTGCATGATATCAGAGAGCTAAAATATGAAAGTAGGTGCTGTTATCAATAAGTTAGAATATGTTACTAAATATTATAAGTAGCGAGTGTGGAATAATGGTGGATCGGTGTGCGGAATTGCCCTAGGCAATCATTAACAAGACCGGTAATCACTATTGCAATTTCATATGAGGGAGAGGCATAAGCTAACATACTTTCACTTCTTGGATCATATGCACTTATGATTGGAACTCTAGCAAGCATCCGCAACTACTAAAGATCATTAAGGTAAAACCCAACCATAGCATTAAAGCATCAAGTCCTCTTTATTCCCATACGCAACAACCCCCTTACTCGGGTTAGTGTTTCAGTCACTCACCAACCCACTATAAGCGAATCATGAACGTATTGCAACACCCTACAGCTGGAATCCCTCACGCTTGTGTGACACGGAGGGCACCATAGGACAGCATCAAAGTAAAACATACAACTCATACCAAACTAGATCATCAATCAACCCAAAGAAAAAAGATATCTACTCAAAACATCATAGGATGGCAACACATCATTGGATCATAATATGTGGCATAAAGCACCATGTTCAAGTAGGGATTACAGCGGGGTGCGGGAGAGTGGACAGTGTAAAAGAGATGAGGGTGGTGATGATGATGGTGATGTTGATGAAGACGATCACCGCGGCGATGATTCCCCTCTCGATGGCACTCCGGTGCCACCAAGAGAGAGGAGAAGAGGTTCTCCCCCTTCTGCTTCCTCCTCCATGGCCTCCCCTTGATGGGGAGAGGTTCCCCCTCTGGTCCTTGGCCTTCATGGTGATGATGGCCCCTCCGGGATCCTCCTCCATGCCCTTCGGTGATGATGCCCCCCTCCGGCAGGGTGCCAGAGAGGGCCTAGATTGGTTTTCGGTGGCTACAGAGGCTTCTGGTGGCGGAACTCCCCATCTAGGTTAATTTTCCGAGGTTTCTGTATTAATAGGAATTTTTTGCGTCGGTCTCACGTCAAGGAGGTGCCCGAGGCGTCCACGAGGCAGGCCCACGCGCCTGGGGGGGCACGCCCCTCACCCTCTTGGACGCCCCGGGACTCTTCTGGCCCAACTCTTTTACTCCGGGGTCTTCTTTTGGTCCATAAAAAATCATGAAAAATTGGCACGTCAATTGGACTCCGTTTGATATTCCTTTTCTGTAAAACTCAGAAACAAGGAAAAAACAGAAACTGGCACTGGGCTCTAGGTTAATAGGTTAGTCCCAAAAACCATATAAAATAGCATATAAATGCATATAAAACATCCAAGGTTGATAATATAATAGTATGAATACTTCATAAATTATAGATACGTTGGAGACGTATCAGCTACCTCGACCACGGCTCCACCACCCACGCTCTCGACTACCTCGACAACGGCACAAAGGGTTACTGCCTTGCTTGAGCAACCTCGTCGGTTGCCACTCCAACCATGACTCCGCGATGCGTCGACCGTTACGATTGTGGGGGGGGGTCCGTCGGCTTGCCTTCGGATTCTTCTTCAGGCTCACCGTCTCGTCGCTACCGTTGTGACTGCAGGGGGATATTGAGTAACGTGATTGTATTAGGAAACATAGGATAAACTAGGAATATTCTGGCTTGTCTTGTACTCCAAGTAGATCATGTACTCCTATATATATGCCCATGAGTCCAAGTAGATCATGTACTCCAAGCTGAACGTGCATTCAAATAATAGATGCTCGACCGTCTCATCAATGCTTTGGCCACATAGGATGTAGTCATGGTTGTCTTCAATATAATAATGTCTGCATTTCAGCATATTTCTCGTGTTGAGTCTGTCCGAGAGTAAGTGCCAGCCAAAGACCTTGATTTTCATGGTTGCTCTGGATGTCCAAATCCAATTGAAACTTTGGTGAGCCTGGATTTCTCTAAAGCAGAACGTGTAGTATCTGCGTGCTGTGAATTCTGAGGAGCCCCAGATATATGTCCATTGGTTTGTGTGATCTTCTGATAGGGCAACACTTTGGGTTATGGCATGTAAGTCCCTCACCTCTGCATGAGCTTGATTCGAGAGCGGAAGATGGAACGTTATATCTAGCGACGTAGTGGCCAGGAACTCCTTAACTGAAATGTCTTCTGAGATGGCATAGGAAAATGCTCTTGGGTGTGATTCCTGTTGGAAATATGCCCTAGAGGCAATAATAAATTAGTTATTATTATATATTTCATTGTTCATGATAATCATTTATTACCCATGCTAGAATTGTATTGATAGGAAACTCAGATACATGTGTGGATACATAGACAACACCATGTCCCTAGTAAGCCTCTAGTTGACTAGCTCGTTGATCAATAGATGGTTACGGTTTCCTGACCATGGACATTGGATGTCGTTGATAATGGGATCACATCATTAGGAGAATGATGTGATGGACAAGACCCAATCCTAAGCACAAAGATCGTGTAGTTCGTATGCTAAAGCTTTTCTAATGTCAAGTATCATTTCCTTAGACCATGAGATTGTGCAACTCCCGGATACCGTAGGAGTGCTTTGGGTGTGCCAAACGTCACAACGTAACTGGGTGGCTATAAAGGTACACTACAGGTATCTCCGAAAGTGTCTGTTGGGTTGGCACGAATCGAGACTGGGATTTGTCACTCCGTGTAAACGGAGAGGTATCTCTGGGCCCACTCGGTAGGACATCATCATAATGTGCACAATGTGACCAAGGATTTGATCACGGGATGATGTGTTACGGAACGAGTAAAGAGACTTGCCGGTAACGAGATTGAACAAGGTATCGGGATACCGATGATCGAATCTCGGGCAAGTACAATACCGCTGGACGAAGGGAATTGAATACGGGATTGATTAAGTCCTTGACATCGTGGTTCATCCGATGAGATCATTGTGGAACATGTGGGAGCCAACATGGGTATCCAGATCCCGCTGTTGGTTATTGACCGGAGAGTTGTCTCGGTCATGTCTGCATGGTTCCCGAACCCGTAGGGTCTACACACTTAAGGTTCGATGACGCTAGGGTTATAGGGAATAGATATACGTGGTTACGAATGTTGTTCAGAGTCCCGGATGAGATCCCGGACATCACGAGGAGTTCCGAAATGGTCCGGAGGTAAAGATTTATATATGGGAAGTCCTGTTTTGGTCACCGGAAAAGTTTCGGGTGCTATCGATAACGTACCGGGACCACCGGGAGGGTCCCAGGGGTCCACCAAGTGGGGCCACCTGCCCCAGAGGGCTGCGTGGGCCAAGTGTGAAGGGGGACCAGCCCCGGGTGGGCTGGTGCGCCCCCCCCCCACCAGGGCCCAAGGCGAAGAGAGAAGGGAAAAGGGGGAAACCCTAGGCTCAAATGGGCCTAAGGCCCACCTAGTGGTGCGCCTCCCCTCTCTCCCCCCTTGGCCGCCCCCTAGATGGGATATAGGGCTGGCCGCCACCCCTAGGGGTGGAAACCTAGGTGGGGGCGCAGCCCCTCCCTTTCCCCTATATATAGTGGGGGTTTTGGGCTGCCATAGACACGAGAACATCTCCTTCTTGGCGCAGCCCTACCCCTTTCCCTCCTCGTCTCTTGCGGTGCTTGGCGAAGCCCTGCTGGAGTACCACGCTCCTCCACCACCACCACGCCGTCGTGCTGCTGCTGGATGGAGTCTTCCCCAACCTCTCCTTCTCCCTTTGCTGGATCAAGGCATAGGAGACGTCACCGGGCTGTACGTGTGTTGAACACGGAGGTGACGTCCGTTCGGCACTAGGATCATCGGTGATTTGGATCACGACAAGTACGACTCCATCAACCCCGTTCACTTGAATGCTTCCGCTTAGCGATCTAAAAGGGTATGTAGATGCACTCTCCTTCCCCTCGTTGCTAGATTACTCCATAGATTGATCTTGGTGATGCGTAGAAAATTTTGAATTTCTGCTATGTTCCCCAACAGTGGCATCATGAGCTAGGTCTATGCGTAGTTTCTATGCACGAGTAGAACACAAAGCAGTTGTGGGCGTCGATATTGTCAATTTACTTGCCGTTACTAGTCTTATCTTGATTCGGCGGCATCGTGGGATGAAGCGGCCCGGACCGACCTTACACGTACTCTTACGTGAGACTGGTTCCACCGATTGACATGCACTAGTTTCGTAAGGTGGCTAGCGGGTGTCTGTCTCTCCCACTTTAGTCGGATCGGATTCGATGAAAAGGGTCCTTATGAAGGGTAAATAGAAATTGGCATATCACGTTGTGGTTTTCACGTAGGTAAGAAACGTTCTTGCTAGAAACCTATAGCAGCCATGTAAAAACTTGCAACAACAATTAGAGGACGTCTAACTTGTTTTTGCAGCATATGCCTTGTGATGTGATATGGCCAAAAGGATGTGATGAATGATATATGTGATGTATGAGATTGATCATGTTCTTGTAATAGGAATCACGACTTGCATGTCGATGAGTATGACAACCGGCAGGAGCCATAGGAGTTGTCTTTATTTATTTATGACCCGCGTGTCAACATAAACGTCATGTAATTACTTTACTTTATTGCTAAAGCGTTAGCCATAGTAGTAGAAGTAATAGATGACGAGACAACTTCAAGAAGACACGATGATGGAGATCATGATGATGGAGATCATGGTGTCATGCCGGTGACAACGATGATCATGGAGCCCCGAAGATGGAGATCAAAAGGAGCAAAATGATATTGGCCATATCATGTCACTATTTGATTGCATGTGATGTTTATCATGTTTTACATCTTATTTGCTTAGAACGACGGTAGCTTAAATAAGATGATCCCTCGTAATAATTTCAAGAAAGTGTTCCCCCTAACTGTGCACCGTTGCGAAGGTTCGTCGTTTCGAAGCACCACGTGATGATCGGGTGTGATAGATTCTAACGTTCGAATACAACGGGTGTAAGCCAGATTTACACAGCAAAAACACTTAGGTTGACTTGACGAGCCTAGCATGTACAGACATGGCCTCGGAACACGGAAGAGACCGAAAGGTCGAGCATGAGTCATATGGTAGATATGATCAACATGAAGATGTTCACTGATGCTGACTAGTCCGTCTCACGTGATGATCGAACACGGCCTAGTTGACTCGGATCATGTAATCACTTAGATGACTAGAGGGATGTCTATCTGAGTGGGAGTTCATAAGATGAACTTAATTATCTTGAACATAGTCTAAATTGTCTTCGCAAATATGTTGCAGATAAATAGCTCACGTTGTAGCTCCCTGTTTCAATACGTTCCTAGAGAAAGATTAAGTTGAAAGATATTGTAAGCAATGATGCGGACTAGGTCCGTAGTCCGAGGAGTGTCCTCACTGCTACACAGAAGGCTTACGTCTTTGATGCACCTCTCGATGTGCAAACCCCTACAACGTCGTCTGTGGATGTTGTGAACACCTGACAGACACATCCTGATGACTACATGATAGTTTAGTGCACCATACTTTACAGCTTAGAATCGGGATTCCAATGACGTTTTGAACGCCATAGAACATATGAGATGTTCCAAGAGCTGAAATTGGGATTTCAGGCTCATGCCCGTGTTGAGAGGTGTGAGACCTCTGACAAGTTCTTTTGCCAACAAGATGGAGGAGAATAGCTCAGCTAGTGAGCATGTGCTCAGAATGTCTGAGTGCTACAATCACTTAAATCAAGTGGGAGCTAAACTTCCAGATAAGATAGTGATTGATAGAGTTCTCTAGCCACTATCACTAAGCTACTAGATCTTCGTGATGAACTATGACATGCAAGGGATGGAGTTGATCCCGGAGCTGTTCGCGGTGCTTAAGACCGCAAAAGGTAGAAATCAAGAAGGAGCATCAAGTGTTGATGATTTAATAAGACCACTGGTTTCAAGAAGGGCAAGGGCTAGAAGGGAAACTTCATGGATGGCAAACCAGTTGCCGCTCCAGTAAAGGAACCCAAGGTTGAACCCAAACCCGAGACTAAGTGCTTCTATTGTAAAGGGGGCGGTCACTGGTAGCGGAATTACCCCAAATGCATGGTAGATAAGAAGGCTGGAAACTTCAACAAAGTATATACGTGTTATTAATGTGTACCTCACTAGTACTCCTGGTAGCACCTGGGTATTGGATACCGGTTCAGTTGCTATTATTGGTGACTTGAAGCAAAAGCTATGGACTAAACGGAGACTGGCTGAGGGGGAGGTGACGATGTGTGTTGGAAGTGTTTCCAAAGTTGATGAGATCACCATCGCACGCTCCATCTGCCTTCGGGATTAGTATTGAACCTAGATACATGTTATCAGGTGTCTACGTTGAGCATGAATATGATTAGATCATGTTCATTGCAATACGGTCATTCATTTAAGTTAGAGAATAATGGTTATTCTGGTTTACATGAATGACACCTTTCATGGTCATGCACCCTATGTGAATGGTTCATTGAATCTCGGTCGTGGTAATACACATGTTCACGCCAAAAGATGTAGAGTTAATAATGATAGTACCACTTTCTTGTGGCACTGCCGCTTAGGTCATATTGGCGTAAGATGCATGAAGAAACTCCATATCGATGGATGTTTGGAGTCACTCGATTTTGAATCGCTTGACACATGCGAGCCATGCCTCATGGGCAGGATGACTAAGACCCCGTTTTCAGGTACAATGAAACGGGCAAGTGACTTGTTGGAAATCATACATGCAGATGTGTGTGATCCAATGAGAATTGAAGCGTGCGGTGGGTATCGCTATTTTCTCATCTTCACTGACGATTTGAGTAGATTTACTTAATGAAGCACAAGTCTGAAACGTTTGAAAAGTTCAAGCGATTTCAGAGTGAAGTTAAGAATCATCATAACAAGAAGATCAAATTCGAACGATCTGATCAATGAGAATTTCTGAGTTATGAGTTTGGCAAACACTTAAGACATTGTGGAATTGTTTCACAGTTGAAGCCACCTAGAACACCACAGGGTAATGGTGTGTCCGGATGTCATAAACGAACCTTATGAGATATGGTGCGATATATGATGTCTCTTATCAATCTACCGTTTTCATTTTGAGGTTATGCGTTAGAGACAACTGCATTCACTTTAGATAGGACACCATCTAAGTCCGTTGAGACGACGTCATAAGAACATTGGTTTGGCAAGAAACCAAAGTTGTCGTTTCTTAACGTTTGGGGATGCGATGCTTAAGGCTTCAGCTGGAGAAGCTCGAACCCAAAGCGGACAAACACATCTTCATAGGATACCCAAGGGTGACAGTAGGGTATACCTTCTATCTCAGATCCAAGGGCAAATTGTTTGTCGCTAAGAACGGGTCCTTTCTCGAGAAGGAGTTTCTCTCGAAAGAATTGAGTGGGAGGAAGATAGAACTTGATGAGGTTGTCGAACCTTTACTTAAACCAGAGAGTGATGCAACACAGAAAGATGTTTTCTGTGGAGCCTACGTCTGTTGAAGAGGAAGTTAATGATAGTGATCATGAAGCTTCGGATCAAGTTGCTATCGAACCTCGTAGGTCGACAAGGATATGTACTACTCCTGAGTGGTACGGTAATCCTGTCTTAGATATCATGTTGTTAGACAACAATGAACCTACGAGCTATGGAGAAGCGATGGTGGGCCCGTATTCCGACAAATGGTTAGAAGCCATGAAATCCGAGATAGGATCCATGTATGGACTTTGGTGGACTTGCCCGTTGATCGGCAAACCATCGAGATAAATGGATCTTTAAGAAGAAGACGGACGTGGGCGGTAATGTTGCCGTCTATGAAGCTCAACTTGTGGGAAAGAGTCTTTTCACAAGTTCAAGGAGTTGACTACGATGAGAATTTCTCACCCGTAGCGATGCTTGAGTCCATCGGAATCATGTTAGCATTAGCTGTGTTTTTCGATTATGAAATCTGACAGATGGATGTCAAAACAAGTTTTCTTACCAGTTTTCGTAAGAAAAAGTTGTATGTGATACAATAAAAGGTTTTGTCGATTCTAAGGATGCTAAAAGGTATGTTGGCTCCAGCGATCCTTCTATGGACTAGAGCAAGCATCTCGGAATCGGAATATATGTTTTGATGGAGTGATCAAAGCTTTTAAGTTTATACAATGTTTGCTAGAAACTTGTATTTACAAGAAAGTGAGTGGGAACACTACAATATTTCTGATAAGTATATGTGGATGACATATTGTTGATCTGAAATAATGTAGAATTTCTGGAAAGCATAAACGGTTGTTTGAAGAGTGTTTTTCAAAGGAAGACCTGGATAAAGCTGCTTACATATTGGGCATCAAGATCTATAGAGATAGATCAAGACGCCTGATGATACTTTCAAAGAACGCACACCTTGACATGTATTTGAAGGAGTTCAAAATAGATCAGTCAAAGAAGGGGTTCTTACCTGAGTTGTAAGGTGTGAAGTTGAGTAAGACTCAAAGCTTGACCACGGAAGAAGAAAGAGGAAGGACGAAGGTCATCCCCTATGCTCTTGTCATAGGCTCTATACGGTATGCCATGTTGAGTACCGCACATGATGTGTGCCTTGCCACATGTCTGGCAAGAGGGTACAAAGGTGATCTAGGACTGGATCGCCGGATAGCGGTCAAAATTATCCTTAGAGGAATAAGGAAATGTTTCTCGGTTATGGAGGTGATAAAGAGTTCGACGTAAAGAGTTACGTCGATGCAAGATTAACACCTATCCGGATAGTTCTGAGTAGAGATACCGAATACATATAATGGAGCAACAATTTGGAATAGCTCCAAGTGGAACGTGGTAGCAGCATCTACGATATAAAGTTTTGTGAAATACATAGGGATCTGAATATGGCAAGACCCGTTGACTACAACCTATCTCACAAGCATAACATGATCAAACCCAGAACTCATTGAGTATTAATCACATAGTGATGTGAACTAGATTAGTGACTCTAGTAAACTCTTTGGATGTTGGTCACATGGCGATGTGACCTGTGAGTGTTAATCACATGGCGATGTGAACTAGATTATTGACTCTAGTGCAAGTGGGAGACTGTTGGAAATATGCCCTAGAGGCAATAATAAATTAGTTATTATTATATATTTCATTGTTCATGATAATCGTTTATTATCCATGCTAGAATTGTATTGATAGGAAACTCAGATACATGTGTGGATACATAGACAACACCATGTCCCTACTAAGCCTCTAGTTGACTAGCTCGTTGATCAATAGATGGTTATGGTTTCCTGACCATGGACATTGGATGTCGCTGATAACGGGATCACATCATTAGGAGAATGATGTGATGGACAAGACCCAATCCTAAGCCTAGCACAAAGATCGTGTAGTTCGTATGCTAAAGCTTTTCTAATGTCAAGTATCATTTCCTTAGACCATGAGATTGTGCAACTCCCGGGTACCGTAGGAGTGCTTTGGGTGTGCCAAACGTCACAACGTAACTGGGTGGCTATAAAGGTACACTACAGGTATCTCCGAAAGTGTCTGTTGGGTTGGCATGAATCGAGACTGGGATTTGTCACTCCGTGTAAACGGAGAGGTATCTCTGGGCCCACTCGGTAGGACATCATCATAATGTGCACAATGTGACCAAGGAGTTGATCACGGGATGATGTGTTACGGAACGAGTAAAGAGACTTGCCGGTAACGAGATTGAACAAGGTATCGGGATACTGACGATCGAATCTCGGGCAAGTACAATACCGCTGGACAAAGGGAATTGAATACGGTATTGATTAAGTCCTTGACATCGTGGTTCATCCGATGAGATCATCGTGGAACATGTGGGAGCCAATATGGGTATCCAGATCCCGCTGTTGGTTATTGACCGGAGAGTTATCTCGGTCATGTCTGCATGGTTCCCGAACCCGTAGGGTCTACACACTTAAGGTTCGATGACGCTAGGGTTATAGGGAATAGATATACGTGGTTACCGAATGTTGTTCAGAGTCCCGGATGAGATCTTGGACATCACGAGGAGTTCCGGAATGGTCCGGAGGTAAAGATTTATATATGGTAAGTCTTGCTTTGGTCACCGAAAAAGTTTTGGGTGCTATCGGTAACGTACCGGGACCACCGGGAGGATCCCAGGGGTCCACCAGGTGGGGCCACCTGCCCCAGACCAGAGGGCTGCGTGGGACAAGTGTGAAGGGGGACCAGCCCCAGGTGGGCTGGTGCGCCCCCCCACCAGGGCCCAAGGCGAAGAGAGAAGGGAAAAGGGGGAAATCCTAGGCTCATATGGGCCTAAGGCCCACCTAGTGGTGCGCCCCCCCTCTCTCCCCCCTTGGCCGCCCCCTAGATGGGATCTAGGGCTGGCCGCCACCCCTAGGGGTGAAAACCTATGTGGGGGCGCAGCCCCTCCCTTTCCCCTATATATAGTGGGGGTTTTGGGCTGCCATAGACACGAGAACATCTCCTTCTTGGCGCAGCCCTACCCCTCTCCCTCCTCGTCTCTTGCGGTGCTTGGCGAAGCCCTGCTGGAGTACCACGCTCCACCACCACCACGCCGTTGTGCTGCTGCTGGATGGAGTCTTCCCCAACCTCTCCTTCTCCCTTTGCTGGATCAAGGCGTAGGAGACATCACCGGGCTGTACGTGTGTTGAACACGGAAGTGCCGTCCGTTCGGCACTAGGATCATCGGTGATTTGGATCACGACGAGTACGACTCCATCAACCCCGTTCACTTGAACGCTTCCGCTTAGCGATCTACAAGGGTATGTAGATGCACTCTCCTTCCCCTCATTGCTAGATTACTCCATAGATTGATCTTGGTGATGCGTAGAAAATTTTGAATTTCTGCTACGTTCCCCAACAATTCCGCCATAATAGAATTGCACCATAGGTCCAGAATAGGACGTGGGTTCCATTAGCAACTTTGACTTGAGTAATCCCTCTATATACCGGAATAGGTTTTGATATGTCTCTCCAGTCTCCACCAAAATGATCCACACGGATCAGTTGCATGTGGTATTTTTGTGGTGTAGTATGTGTTCCATAGGAGGTCTACCCAGGGAAAATCCCAATGATTGTAAAATTTGTGCATCAGTGGCTAGCAGCGTTATCCAACATCAGGATACCAGGGCCGATCCGTGTGTCCCCACCCTTCTCTCTACTCTATTCCTTTTAAGTCTGCGCGCGCTAAAGGGTCGGCCCGTTTTTGCTGAAGACTCTTAAAACAAGAGCTTCCTCCGTTTCACTGTAAGAGAGATATAGTCGCCGCATCACCGAGGCGCAAATCCACGCTCTTTGCCCCGCTTTGTCGAGCAAAGGTACAGATCGAGAGAGAGGCGAGCGGCTAACTAGGCCAGCCCGTTTAGCGTTCCATAAATCCCAGATTTGGGAACCTTCTAGAAGGTTCTTGACCTGTTTGGGTTCGATTTGTTTTTAGAAAGAATAATGTTGTTTCTTTTAACATTTGCCCTTTCTTAAAAAAATGGCCTTCTAAGAAAAGGTTCGCAATTTTTTAAATAGGTTTGAAATTCCCACATGTTTGCGCTTTCAAACATTGTGTGGCATATAAAAAATGATCGGAAATTTTTTAAAAAAGTTTGAAATTCTAGAAAGTTTTTCAAAATTTGTTCACAATACAAAAAATATCATTTTAAAAAATGTTACCATTTTTATAAAAAACCTTAAATTTTCAAAACAAAATCCCGGTCTCATAAATTTTCCTAATCTATTTATGATTTCAGAAATTTCTCAAATTTTTAGCTTTTTAAAAGGTTCAAAATAAAAAAGACAAAAAAATAGTTAATACACCGACCTGGGACAATGTAAAAAAATGTTAACGTAATTTAAAAACAATGGTTCATACATTAAAAAAATGTATTTTACATTTTAGAAAATGTTTGCGAGTTTTAAAAATGTGTATAATGTAAAAACAAATGTTTGTGTAATGTAAAAAAATCTTACCATTAACGTAATGTACGTCACATTTTAAAGAAAATCTTTCAGTGATACAAAAGAATGTTCGTGGCATTTTATAAAATGTTCATGCAATCTAAAGAAAGTGTTCCCGTAGGTTAGAAATGTTTATTTCCATTCTAACAATGTATGTGAAGTTTTAAAGAAGTATTCACATGTTTCCAAAAAATGTGCGTGATTTTTTAAAAAAATTAGAAAATCTAAATAATATTATTAAGTTTTGAAATAATGTAAATTGCCACCAAAAACTATACAAGATGTATTTAGAAAATGCTCTAGTGTACTCAAAAAGTGTTGAAAACATGTATTTTATTTTTAAAAAAATACAGCATGCATTTGAAAAATGTGCAAATGTTATAAAAAATATTTCACATGTGCTAAAAATATACATTGTGTACTCACAAAAAGCAGACATGTGTTAAAAAGGAAACTGATTGAAACTGACAAGAAAAACAGAAAAGTAAAGAAAGTCATGGAATACGAAGAAAACCAAGAAAGTAACTAAAACGAACCAAAAGTATAATGAGAAAGAAAAAAATCAAAAAAATTGTGAAAAATAAACAAAGAATGATGAAGGAATAAAGAAAAGAAAAAGGAAACTAGTGAAATAAGAAAGCAAAACAAAGAAAAGAAAAGAAAAATAGAGAAAATAAAGAAAATCGGAGTGAGCGAGCGAACCTATGGCAACGCATGAGAGATTGGGCTGATAGGTTGACCGGATTTGCTTGCATGTAGGCGACTCCTAACATGAACCGGTACGGGCGGGACATAGCCCTGGCGACACTACCCTACTACTTTCGCACATTGACATCTAGAATTGTGTCCGGTATGGGTCTCAAGATTTGTAATCTTGTGGCCTAGGCCCATGCGTCCTCTTTGATTCACACAGTTTCTAAAACACGGGAATAGGGAAAGAGAAATAACTGCAATCGAGTCTCATGACAAATTAAGATTGTATGAGCATTTGACCGTGCACAGGAAAAAATATAAAAATTCTTCATATGAGATTGGAGTGGATGAATTTTTTTATTGATTATTTTGCGAAAAGGCCGAAGGCCAGATATTAATCATCATTGGTACTAACAAACATACCCATATAAGAAGATAAAATTGCAATCAAATAATTGTGAGTGTTGAAGTTTTCTTCCTCTTGCATCCAATAGTACGACTGTGATTATATCTTGATGCCGCCTCTAGGACTCTGGCTCGATGGTGCAAAGTTTTATAAACCTAGGAGCTAGTAGAAGCAGCGGTTGGGGAACTCAACGATGCAGGCCAGGAGATACCAGCGGCCAGATCGCTGTCCTCAAGAAGAAAACGCCGATAAAGGCATGTAGAAACTTCGAAGACCATGACCTTCGATCGAATCTTGACGGATCAACCGAAAAACTAAACAGACAGGTCCTAGAACACTTGTCGGAACACGGCTTCGCACACCCTCCGTCAACGATAAGCATATCAATGGGATGGAGAATGGGCAAGGAGAACATTATTCCTACATTGGGACATCACCGTCGCCTCACAATCCCAAACCAATCATGATGACCCCTTAAAGAAAGCGTGAGAGAAATCACCCGAACTGTTGCACGGCAAGTCCGGGTATGATGACGAGCTTTCCACCCTTCAAGATTGTGCGTTGACGCTCTCTTCTTCGGTGACCTAGCCGGTCGCTATTGAAGATCGTCCTGCTCGATCCCTCCAACCGCCGCCAGCTTCACCAACGTCGTCGTCGAGCACCCACTAACACAGATCAGTCGAACACACATCACATTCACCGTCTTTTTTTTCTTGTGTGCTCCAATTTATTGTTGAATCTAATACAAATGAATTCGAAAAGAAATCCCTACGAGTTGCAATCCTACAAGTAGTGATGGAGTGGGTCGTCCGACTCGCACCCATCAAGTTTTGGATGCGCTCACACTCATTCACATCTCTACGTTGCCATGGCCAACGCTCACCGTGTCCCTCCTAACGTTGTCCCTGCCTTCGGCCTCGCGTGAAGCACAAAACTAACCAACGCTAACAAAAAAACTCTGCAAAATTTCTTTGGAAATTCTCTTAATGAAATAGTCCCTTCATGACCACATGATACATGGGGTAAGCAATCCAAACAATTCAAAAAAAAGAGTCCCTTCATGGTTTTTGGCCTCACCAATTACTCAATGGATCACCACCATGCCTCCCAATTCCCTCTTTTCCGCCCTCACTACTCCCTGACGGTACCACAGAGAGAACATCAATCATGCGATGGCTAAATTTTGTGTTTTGACCCTTCTAGCATATAAATTCAGGATCTGACCCCGGTTGGGATTTTTTTTGGGATTTGACCCCTTTTCTTACCGCCAGGGGCCCTGGCGGTAGGGCACTAGTCCACGTCAGCACGCGAAGACGACTGCCGCCCCCCTTCGTCGCACCCTACCGCCACATCCCCCTAGCGGTAGGCTGTCTAACCCTACCGCCAGCGCCCCTAGCGGTAGGACGCGAGCAGTTATATCACCCGAGACCCCGCACCCCTGCCCATTTCCCCACCCCTCCCCCTCCCCCCGTCGGCAGTTTCTTTTTCCCCACTCGCCCCTCTCTCCCTATCTCATCTCCTCCACTCTACCCCTTGGATCTTCATCGTTTTTGTGGATCGAGATGGCCCCGAAGAGAGAAACATAAGCTCCTCTGATCCCTCCAATTAGTTTTTGCAAACTTGCTTCCGATTCGATGCATTATTTGCTTGAAATCCCTCATATTTTTTAACTTAGATTGGAATTTTTTTAACCTAGGATTGTTTTAGCTTGATTCTAGTTCTAGTTCTTAGTTCTTTAGTAACTAGTGGTATTGAATATGAACTCTAATCAAAAGTTCATATTTTAGTGTGAAGATGAACCCTAGTTCATAAATTTTTTTGTTAAAAAAATTATGATGTAATGCATGTGGGAGGACTTGATTGTAGTTTTATGATGGATGTTGATATGATGATATGAAGATGTTGTTTGGAGAAAAAACATCGAAGATGAACTCTATTTAAAAAAATTGTTTAAAAAATGATGATATGATGCATGTTGGAGGATTTTATTTTGATATGATGCATGTTGATATGATTTGATCCATCATGTGTAGTATATGTGGTTGGAGGAATATGCTTAAGATGAACCCTAGTTCATGTAACCAAGAAATTTCGTTTTTTTATGTATGCTTATGCTTATGATGCTTTTGTTTATGAAATTTTATTAAGGCGGGCACCTCTTGCGGACAACATCGGCCCACGATACTCCATGCTTGACTACGCATTCGACAAGGGTCATCGTGCCCGTTTCATAGAGAACGGAGAGGTAAGTAATATGAAGAAAATATTGATTAAAGTTTTCGGATTGATGAAAATAAGTTCCTAACTTTTGCCGTCCACTTTTCGACAGATGCTCCAGCCACTGCGCATGAGGGGTCACGGGGTTCATGGGAATATGGACTATGACAAGCGCTACGCATCGTACTTTAAGAGAGCCCGACTGTTGGGTTTCGTGTTGCAATTCAAGCGTCAGCCGCCGACGCTTGTCCACGCAGCTCTGACAGCTTTGATTGACTGGTGGCAACCGGAGACCCATTATTTCCATCTTCCATGCGGGGAGATGACGGTGACCCTCGAGGATTGGTCGATGATTACTGCCATGCCGATCGAGGGTCAACCACTCACCGGGCGAGTGGAGAGGACCAACTGGCAGCAGAGAGTTACTACCCTCATCGGCGACTGTCCTGATGCTAAGGGTAACCGTACATCCGGTGTACCGTTGACCTGGCTCTCGGAGCACCGGAAGACATGCCCCGAAGGCGCATACGAGGCGACTGTGGAGTGGTACGCGAGGGCCTACCTGTGGTATCTTCTCACGGAGGTCATGTTTCCAGACAGCTCCGGGAATTCTGCCAACTGGTCGTATCTGTTCTTCCTAGCCGACTGGGATGCAGGGTACAGTTGGGGGACCGCATCTCTCGCCTACCTATACCGTTCGGTAAGAGAGTATCTAATTTCCTACCTACGAAAGTATATCCATGACATTTTGTTATATCTGATCCTCATTTGATGTTTTGCAGCTTGACGACGCAACCCGAGGATGGGAGACAAGTCCAATATGGGCGGCTTTGTGTGGGCCCTCTCCATTTGGATGTGGGAACGGCTGCCGGTGGGGCGTCCGGAGAAAATGCCAAGACGCCCATGGGGTGCCTATGGCGAAGACGGCGACACGACTCGACACCCCACCATAGCTTACAAGTGGGACGTTGTCAAACTCTACACGGGCCTGAACAAGACTTCGTACAAGACCTACACCGACGAGTTGGACGCTTTGACGCATACGCAGGTATATGAACTAGCTCACCACCTTTCTCTTTGATTCCACTTTTGACCGAGAGTGGGAACTTACCAATGTATATGTAATAGGTAAACCGGTGGCCGTATCATGACCGAGAGTTGGACTTCGATCTGAACATGATGTGCGATGCGGACAGTGGTCTTTCGCGGTGCATCGTGCCCATGATATGTGTGTACGCCGTCGAGTGGCACTTGCCACACCGTGTGGCCACGCAGTTTGGGATGTATCAGCATACCCCACCGGGCCAGCCCACCGATACCGGCGGCCATGCGCTTCACATGTGAGTGCGCTTGTTCTTCGTGCCCATGATTTCATTGTGTGGTGATTTTATTATGATGTTTCTTGTGGCCTATGCCTTGCAGGATGAGAAGGCAGAAGAATCACCCGATCATAGACTGGGGAGAGGAGCATAAAACTCATGTGATGGAGTGGAACCGACGGAGGTACCGTAAAGATGTGGAGAGGAAAGTGACTGACTGGGATGCTTACCTGGGCCGGCACATGAGGTGGTACGATGATGGCCAGAAGCACCGTCTTCATCTCAGGCCTCGGTGGACGGTGGAAGACATCGTGGAGCTGGAGAGGGATGACCCCGAGGAAGAGGCCTACCAGACCGGCATCAGAGACATGCATAGTGGATTTAGGGAGTTTGCATCCCTCATCAACAGAGTGGTAAGTTTGAACTGACGGTTGTATTTAAGTTATTTTATTCGTCATCGTGACTGACTTATGCTGTTATAGTCCGGTGAGCTGAACAAATGCATCTTTGAAGCCTCAGATGCACTAGGTGCTACCCCAGGGAGCGTACAAATAACAACATGAGGGGGACGATGAAGGTACAACTTTAGCCTCCTCGAAACATATGCATCTTTGTTCACTTGCAATCATAAATCTCATACCTATTGTGCCCTCGTTTCATTGTGAGTGCAGAAGTTCGTGAAGCGTTGTCGCAAGCTGGTAGGGCTGCTTGGATGTGGTGGCGCTGGGTCGGTTGAAGCTTATCAGCCTGTAGCCACACATGGTCACATCGGCTCATCGAGCCATGTTCCCTTGTCGTCTAGGTTGGCTGAGGAGGAGGAGGAGGAGGAGGAGGAAGAGGCCACACATGAAGAAGGGGAGGAGGAGGATGAGAGCAATGGGGAGGAGGAGTACGATGAAGATTATGAACCTCCACCAACTCAATTATCTCAACCATCTCAGCTGCCGAAGAGGAATCCAAAATAGAAGGATTTGCTGAGTCCGGACCCTTTCCAGAGACCGGTTCCTCGACGGCCCAAGAAGAAGACTGAAGAGACTCGTTCAAAGAGTAACGAGGACCGTACCTTCAAGAGGGGAAGGAGCAAGTAATTCTGCTCTTGGGTAGTTGGCTCTTGTAGTTGAAACTCCGTTTGTGGAACTCCGTTTGTAGCTTATTCGTGGAACAGTGTGTTTGCTACTTGTGTGTCTATGTGAAACTCCGTTTACTAATTAGTTGAACTCCGTTTGTTAGTTGTGGAACTATGTGTCTATGTACTTCAAGTTTTGTTAATGTGTATGTGATGCCCAAGTTTAATTGTTTAAGATTTGTGATATTACTGTAATATTGATTTTGAAAATAAGCAACCAATTAAACCTGAAACAATAAAACACAAGACCCTACCGCCACGTACCTTGGCGGTAGGGTCACACAGCCTACCGCCAACCCCCCTGACGGTAGGGTGAACCTACCGCCAGGGCTCTTTGATATTTCGTTACAGAAATTTTGCAAGGCAAAAACCCAGCCACACCCTACCGCCAGGGTACTAATCCACGTAAGCACGGGCAAACGGACGCCGTCCTCCTCCGTTGCACCCTATTGCCAGGGCCCCTGGAGGTAGCGAAAGGGTTAAATTCCGAAATTTTTCTCAACCGGGGTTAGATCCTGAATATGTATGTGATAAGGGTCAAAACACGAAATTTTGTCTCATGCGGTGCGCCTGTCGTAGCTGCTCGCGCTTTTGGAGACACCGGGTTCAGTCGTTTCTGAATCGGGCGAACCACTGCAAACAAGCAGAAAAGGCGGAGGAAAACTACGAGTACGGGGGAGTTTCGGGAGGCCTGCACACTCTGTAGCTTGCGCTGTAGTCGTTTCGGTTGTGAGGATGAGAGAATAGAAAAAATAGTCGCAGCAGCATGCAGCCGTTGCGTACGAGATTCTGAAGCTTGACGCCACATGATCCGCAGGAACGTATGCCTTGTCGTTGGTTGGAGTCGGGTCTTGGACAGGCCCATTTGGCGCCACCGAACGCAGCAGGCCTCAACTGGGTCGGTTAGGGGTGGTCTAGGACGTATACTTTCATCTCATCTCTAAAAGCAGCGCTGGTACATCTTCAAGGGTCAGCATTCAGTTGTTCACGGAGTACGTTGGGCCTCAAATATTCATGGTGCGAAGTTAATCTGTTGCGAATGGAGGACTGAAATGTTTTTAAAAAACACTGGACCGCGTAAAATGTTGTATGCACAGACCATGACCAGGTGGGGAAACTCTCCCCCGTGATTGTTAAAAAAACTCTAATATCAGAAAACGTCTTACATTATAGGAGTAATAGGCTGCGTGGCGCCGTACCGACGAGTGACAATTTGAGACCGTTGTCTGGATACAATATGAGCCAATTGGAGCATCATTTTTCAAAGATCACCCCACATGTCCATGAAAATTGCATACATTAGAAGACATGAACATGTTTGTTGCTGAAAATAAAACAGTTTTTTTTTATGTTTTTTTACTATTTGTTTAAGTTATACTGTTGGTGTGGGAGTATACCTGGCCAAACCTCAGGCCGGGCCGGGCTTCGGGCCAGGCCTAGCCAAGCCCGAGGCAAAAAACCCAGGCCCGGGTCCGGCCATCGGGCCTGGTTTTTAAGCCCGAGCCTAGCCCGAACACATAAAATCCGAGCGGGCCTCGAGCTTCGGGCCGGGCCCCTTCAAGAAATCGCAAGAATGACGGGCCCGGCCATCGGGCTCAAAAACTAGGCCTGAGCCCAGCCCGGAAGCAGCGTCGGGCTGGGCCAAGTCAGGCTTTTTCAGGCCAGGCCGGCTGGGCCGAGCTTCCCATGGCCAGGTATATGTGGGAGTATACGAGATAAGAGCTCGAGCTCGCAAACGCCACTCTTAGATAGGACTTGATAGTTGGTTACCTTGTAAAGCGGACATTGAGAGCATGAATGCACTGTAGCATGTTTTTTTATGAACCCCTAAACGATTATGCTTAAAATATTTTGAATTTTGTTGAATATTTAAAAATGAATTCTTATGCACGTGGTCTAAGCAGGGGCGATCCATTAGGCATGCTTTAGCAGGCTTGAGCCTGGGGTAATTTCTTTTTTGCTACTCCCTCCTTTCATATATATAGGGTCTAATAGATTTTTCAATGTTGCCTTTGACTATTGATAAGATTAATAGTATATAAGATGTATAATGTAAAAATTATATCATTAGAAGCTCCTTCCATGTATGAATTTAATGGTGTACTTTGTGTAACTTACATGTCATATATTATTGCTCTAACATGTGGTTAAAGTTGGCCTCAAAAAACGCATTAAGCCCTATATATATGAAAGGAGGGAGTACGAGCGATCAGGCCAGCACAGTGCTTCCCAGGCCATCTCAATGGCACAATTAGAGTTGAGCCTACCCTCCATTTACTCCACAGATTCGCCACTAGGTCTAAGTATCTGCGAAATTCAAAATTTCGGCCCCAAAATCAACAAAAAAAGCCCATTTTTTCATTTAAGAAATAACAAGCCCACTTTTTGCATCTATTCATCTTTTTTTATCTCTCACATGCAAGTACATATATTGATGAAAATTTGACCCAGTATACTACACTCCTATACATGCATGTACAAAAAAATTTAAAAAAATCAGGCCGTAAAAATCCATTTTTTCCAAACTAAAAAAAGGCTGATTGTGCCCATGCTCAAATGACAATATCAATATCTTGGCTCCCTGTCCACTCAAGCTGTTTCCCAGCTGGGCTCCCGCTCGAGCTGCACGCACGACCTTCTTGATTTAATCCATTGATGAACATGATGCCAACTGGAATTAGCGTTTCTTTCCCTCTAGCTAGGGTTTCGTTTTCTCTCGGGGCGATTACATCGCCGCCGTCGAGGTTTCCTTCCCTCCTCCGATCTTGTCGCGGGATCGGACTCAGGCTTGCATAAGGGGTGTCTCCCTAGGGACACCGCCCGTCCTGGACGTCCTTTTGCCACGAGAAGGAAGTTTTAGGGCTCCTTGCAACACCCGATTGATCTACATCGGGTTAGGGTTTCCAGTAATGGCAGCAGATGGCGCGTCGGCGGCAAGGGCTCCGGGCGCAGATACCGCTGCGGGGCTAGAGAAGATGATGGCGGAGCTAGGGCTCCGTGAGGAGGGTCTGGATGATGTCGTCTATGATGAGAAAGAAGCACCGCCGGATGCAGCAAGATGGATGGCCGCCGTTTGGGTGCATATAGATAAGCAGTACAGCCAATATTGGTTCTTCAAGAACATGCGCGCGGCGTGGGATCTCGCGTATGACTGCAAATTCTGTCCTCTAGAAGACAATCTTTACACGGTTCAATTTTTCTGCCTTGGGGATTGGGAGAGGGTTATGCAAGATGGACCATGGAACTTTCAGGGAAACGCTGTCATCCTCAAGCCTTATGGTGGAATCACTCAGCCTTCGTTGGTAGAACTGGACACACTTGACATATGGGTGCAGGTTCATGATGTTCCAGATAAGTATGCTCATCTTGTGGAGGCCATGGCAGGAAAGATAGGAGAGGTCCTTTACGCTGAAAACATATCCCAGGATTTTGCTGGAAATATTTATCGGGTATGGGTGAGGATCAATGTGTCCAAACCCCTAAAGAACGCAGTGAGTATGATCAGGGATGGAAAGCGCCAGATTTACAGGGTGAAGTACGAAAAACTCCCAGATTGGTGTGCTGTTTGTGGGCATCTTGGCCATATCTTTAAGGAGCATGGGGATGGTATTCATGCACCAGCAGCCCTGGTTTTCAAGGATCTTCGCACTTCATGGGCTATGCGTATAGGAGCAAGGCCTGGAGGAGGCCGCGACCGTAGAAGAGGAAGAAGAGGAGGCCGTGGAGGCCGTCCAAATGCTAGAGATGACAGGCAGCGCAACTCAACCGTGAACACAGAATCTGCGAAGGAAGATGAGCTAGCGGCTAAGACGACGACTGATATTGATATGCAAGATACAAACAGGAAGAGACTGGGAAGAGATGATGGGCAAGTGCACGAGTCGGCGCGGCTTGGAGCAGTGGTACCGATAGCTGATGGGCGATCCGGTGGGAGTGGGGTTCTGGCTTTGCCGTCACCTCAGACGCCACTGAGCCCGCCCCCAAAACAGGACCTGAAGCGGTCCAAGATCTCCCTTGAAGGAGAGAAGAGCACCCAGGACATGGCAAACGGCAAGAAAGGAGGCAAAACCCCAGATGCATCATCGGCGGGCTCCCCGGCGGAGCACCGCCGGGCACAAATGAGTCTCTTAAGCTGGAATTGTCGTGGTGCAGTAAAAGCCGCGACAATCCGAGAACTTCACGAATTAGCGAGGAAATTTGCCCCTACTCTTCTTTGTATTGTTGAAACTCAGCTCGATAGAGCGAGAGTAGAAAGTTTAGCCAATTCTATTGGTTTTGATAACGCTTTTGCTGTCAGTAGTCAGGGTCGTAGTGGCGGCCTAGGTATTTTCTGGAACAGTTCAATAAAGATTGAGATTCTTGGGTACTCGATGTATCACATTGTCTGTGAGATTGTTGAACCAGGGCAAGATCCTTGGAGATATACTGTTTTCTATGGTGCATCGCAAACCAATCACCGTCAATACACTTGGGACACTATGAAAGTAATTGCAAGTCTAAGCCAACTTCCTTGGGTTGGCATTGGAGACTTCAATGAGGTGCTACGTCCAGAAGAACATGAAGGGATTGGTGGACGCAGTAACGCACAAATTCAGGGCTTTTGAGATGCGGTGGATGTTTGCATGCTTGATGGCTTAGGCTACGAAGGAAATTTTTGGACTTTTGAGAAAAAGGTCAGAGGGGGAACTTACACACGAGTAAGGCTTGATAGAGCATTGGCCTCAATGGCATGGCAAGCAAGGTTTCCCCTGGCTTCCTTAAGACACATCACGGCTGCCACATTGGACCACTCGCCGATTCTTTTGATGCTACAGGATGAACAGTCGAGGCCGGCTGCAAAACCCCCTTTTAAGTACGAGGTCATGTGGGAGACACATGACAAGTGGAAGGACACGATCACGCAATATTGGGGGCAGGAGCAACCGGTCGTTAGTCTGGAGGAGCTGAGAATAAAGCTCCATGCAATTTCAAATGATCTTAGCAAATGGAATAGAGACACTTTTGGCAGCGTGCGGAAGGAAATAAGAAATCTCACAGCGGAGCTGGAAAGGTTGAGGGGTGAACCGACGAGGGTAGGTCCATCTCATGTCGAACTCAAGATAAATGAAAAGTTAGTCGAGATGTATCAACGAGAAGAGCTAATGTGGCGTCAACGATCGAGGCTGGAGTGGCTGTCTGCAGGGGATAAAAACACTAGATTTTTTCACATGCGGGCGAACATGAGAAGGAAGAAAAACATGATTAAAGCGCTAGCTAGTTCGCTGGGAGTCTCAGTTAGCGATCCGGCCGAGTTGAGGAAGATGGTAACAGAGTTCTATATGAGTCTCTACACGACGGGGGGAGTCAGTACCATGAATGAGGTACTCCAGCATGTACCCAGTAAAGTGACACAACAGATGAATGCAATGCTTATGGCCCCATACACAAAAGAGGAAGTGAAAACAGCTTTATTCCAGATGTTTCCAACCAAGGCTCCGGGACCGGATGGTTTCCCGGCTCATTTCTATCAGAGGCACTGGGACATCTGTGGAGAGGAAGTCACGGCCGCAGTGCTCAGAATAATTTGAGGGGAAGAAAGTGCAGAGTGTGTCAATGACACGGTTCTAGTGCTTATCCCTAAGGTGCTAAATCCTACTCTCCTTACTCAGTTCCGACCTATCAGTTTATGTAATGTCATATTGTAAGTGCATCTAGTGCCACCCCTAGTTGGTTTTGGAGTATTGACGGCAAACCTAGTTGAGGGACTAATGTGTTTGTGAGAATTGCAGGAAAACACAGGTAGAAGTCCCTCATTGATTCGGTTTTACTACCAGAGATGACCCCTAAAAATGTACGAAGACATTGAAGACAATGGTGGTTTATGAAGATATTCATATTGAAGACAATGACATGAGAAGACTCCCTATGAAGCTTTTGAAACTCGAAGACCTAGATCCTTCGTAGTTTTATTTCATTCATGTTGCGTCATAGGAACCACCGTACTGTTAAGTGGGGTCGAAGAGAACCAGTCAGAATGACTGAAGTGATGCCTAATTCAAATCCTATGTCTTCGAGCGAAGCCTATGAGAGAAAATCTTGTCCAGAGACAGACAAGTCAGCTTTACTTGTAGCCCAAGTAAAGTTGCCGTGTGAGTTCGAAATCCGACCGTTGGTACACGTGTCAATTCCTTAGTGACCCAGGGTCATTTCGGACAGATCAGGTCGGGTTGCCAAGTGGCTATAAATAGTTCACCCCCCCACAACCTTAAACGGTTGGCTGCTCAAATTTCAGTGCACGGCTTTTGTCGTTTGAGAGCAACCCACCTCGAAGCCTTTGAAAGAAAAATTCCCAGTGAGGAGAAAAGCCCTAACCACCCAGAGCCAGAGTAAATTGGGCATCACTTAAGTCTTCGTGTCTGTGTGATTTGAAGACTTATTACACTTGAGGACTGTGCATCCTCCAGACGGTTAGGCGTCGCGTTCTGAGCATCCAAGAGAAATTGTGGATTGCCGGTGAACGAAGTCTGTGAAGGTTTGGGAGTCTACCTTGAAGACTTACCTGAGTGATTGGGCAAGGTCTGTGTGACCTTAGCTCAAGGAGAAAACGGTGAGGACTGGGTGTCTTGGACTAAGTGTCCTTGACTGGGTGTCCGGGACTGTGTGTCCTTCGGTTTAAATACCTAGCCGCTCCAACCAGACGTACAGTTGCCACAGCAACTGGAACTGGTCCAACAAATCATTGTCTTCAACGTGTCACTGGTTTCATCTTCACTTCCCTTCATTTACAGTTATTCATTGTGAAGCCATTGCATGCTTGCTTTATCTTTTGTCTTCACAACATGAATGTATGATCTGTTCGGCTTCATAACTTCTTCCTACCTGATCCTTATTACACTGAAGCTGTTTGTCATTGCGTTTTCACTCTATTGAATACATGACCATGGCTGCCCTAGTGTAATCTAACTTCCGCTGCATAGTAATAGGCATAATCTTCACTGTTTGTCTTCATAACTCTCACGTTTTGAAGACTTTCATAAAAATCGCCTATTCACCCCCCCTCTAGTCGATATAACGCACTTTCAATTGGTATCAGAGCTTGGTGCTCCGTTGTTCTGTGTGATTCGGTTTAACCACCTGGAGTTTTAGCTATGTCGACTGCAGGGATAATCAAAGTCTCCGCTGCTTGTCCCGTCTTCGATGGAACTGAATATCCCTACTGGAAGAATAAGATGCGCATGCATCTTGAAGCCATTGACGTCGACCTATGGTATGTCGTCGAAAACGGCGTTCCCAAGGCTGGAGAAGGTGTCACTGCTGCTGATGTCAAGAAGTTCGTTCAACTGGACTCTACTGCCAAGAATATCATCTGTGGTCATCTGACCAAAGGACAGTATGGCCGTGTGAGTGCCTTGAAGACATCCAAACTCGTCTGGGATTGGCTCTCCAAAGTTAATGAAGGCATATCAACCCAGAGAGATCAAAGAATCAGTGTCCTTCGCAATCTCTTCAACCGCTTCAAACGAAATGACAATGAGAATGTCCAGCACACCTTTGATCGGCTCACTGACATCACAAATGAGCTTCAAGCCCTCGGCGCTACTGAGATCACCAAACATGAAATCGTTAAGACGCTGCTGAGATCACTTGATAGTTCGTTTGACATTCTGGCCCTGATGATTCAAGAACGTCCTGATTTCAAGACACTCGATCCGTCTGACATACTTGAGAGGCTCAACACACATGAGTTTCAGCTTTCTGAGAAAAGAGATATCTACGGCCCAAACTATGGGCGAACTCGTGCCTTGAAGGCAAAAGCTGTCTCCTCATCTGAAGAAGAATCTGACTGCGGTTCTGATGATCCTGAAGACATTGGAAGAGAACTTGCAATGCTAGTGAAGAAGTTTCAAAAATTCACCAAGAAGAAAGGCTTCAGAAAATCTTCACGATCAAGCTCAAGGAATGATGAAGCTTCTGCTCATGACTACAAGAAGAAAACATGTCACAAGTGCAAGAAAACTGGGCACTTCATCTCTGAGTGTCCACAGTGGGACAATGAGAACAGAAGGAAGAAGAAGAGCAAGGAATATGACTCTGACGACAAGAAGAAGAAGAAATACTCAAAGTCTTCTTCCAAAACTTCATCAAGGTCTTCATCACACAAGAAGAGCTCATCTGGCAAGGCACGTGCATTTGTTGGAAAGGAGATGGATTCAGAGGAGGAGTCCGCATCTGAGGAGGCAGAGGTGGAGTCTGAGGAGGAGTCTGATTCTGGCATTGCGAGTCTGGCTACAGCATACGTCGCCAAGTCCATCTTCAATACTGAAGACAATGACTGCATCACCGACACCGACGCAAATGACAAGAACGACTCCACTCCTACCTACTGCTTCATGGCACGCGGTGCCAAGGTAAACACACGCACAACTCGCTATGAAACATCTAGTGACGATGACTCTGAATGTGATTCAAAACCTAGCTACAAAACACTTGCTAAAATTGCAACTGAACAACAGAAAGCAATGGAACATATTCAAAAATTGTTAGACAGAAGCGATGATCTGTTGGGTGCTGAAATGACTCGATCTGAATCCTTAATTGAAGACATAAAAAACCTTCACGTTAAGTATCAGGAACTTGAAGATCGTCATGATACTCTCTCAACAACTCATGAAAAGCTTTCCTATGATTATCTTCAAAGGAAGCAAGATCTTCAAAAGGAAAACGAGTCACTTCGCGCTGAACAGATCAGTCCCGCTCAGGAAGGATTTGAACCACCATGTCTTAAATGCATTGAGCGTGATAATGCTGCTTCTGTTGCTGAATGTTCCACTGCTACTACTGTTTCAATATCTTCAACTGTTGATGTGGTAACTAACCCCTCTGCTGAGGATACCACTGCTATTGCTGATGAGAATGCTAGGTTGAAGACATTGCTTGAAACAGGGATGTACAAAAGTCTGAAAGGGCATCAGACATTATGTGATGTCCTTAAGAAGTAGATTCTGAACCGAAACCCTAGGAAAGAGGGTGTTGGGTTCGTGAGGAAAATTAATGCAGATGGGTCTTACTGGAAACCTGAGCAGTACCCCAAAACCACATGGGTTGCTGCAAAGGAATCCTCAGCAGATCCATCCAATCTGTCTGGCTTCACTTGTGCTAACCCAATTATCATTGATGAATCCTTTGATGCAAACTATAAACTGTTTAAGAATCAGAATGATGAAGTGTTTTCCAGGTACATTGGTACTAACTGCAGGAATGGACCGCCTATGAAGAAGATCTGGGTTCCGAAAACATGTCTGGAAAATCTTCCTGTGAATGTCTTCTTGACACCTCACTTGAAGAAGACAAACCTCAGACCAAAGGCTTCATATGGTCCAAATGCTTCATACAAACAGGGGACTCACCTGAGTCGCACTAACGCAAATGTTTTGCAGGGGAACCATACTCAGGCATATGAATATGAGAGTGGTTCATCGAACCGTCATGTTCATATGACCAAAAATTATTCTGCTTATTCCTATGAGTATTATTGTCCACCTGCTAGACTGTTTGCTAAGGTTTCAAAGCCAAAATTCTCAGATGCTGCACTTAGACTTATAGCTTCTAAGCCACCCTTGAAGATGTGGGTGGTTAAGAAAGCTTAACTCTCCTTTGTAGGGAAAGGTCTCCAGCACAAAAACAAAATCTTCTGATGCTATTGCTGGGGACCATTAAAAATCTTGTGGGGCGCAAGATAAAATGCCCAAATGGCATCATTATGTACTTCGTTCCTGAATCGCATGCTACTCTCCCCATTAGTCCTAATCTGGATCTAAGTTTTCATAACCCACTGGTTTGTCAAATGTTTATGCTTCACAACACTCTTCGTGAAGCCTATCCCCCTAACTGCACTGTAGGGTACGATACCAGCGACTTCAAAGTCTTCAGAATGGATTATTGACAGTGGGTGTACAAATCACATGACTGGCAGAAGAAGCCTTCTTATGGACTCAACTTTACGTCCATCCGACAAGAGCCACATTACATTCGCTGACACTGGTAAAAGTAAGGTATTGGGTCTAGGTAGAGTTGCAATCTCAAAGGATCAACACATGGATAAAGTCATGCTTGTTGAATCCCTTGGCTTCAACTTAATGTCTGTCTCAATGCTTTGCGATTTGAATATGATTGTAATGTTTGACAAATATCGCTGCCTGGTGCTAATGGAATCTGACAAATCTCTAGTGTTTGAAGGGTATAGGAAAGGTGATTTGTATGTGGTAGATTTCTCAGCAGGACCACAACTTGCAGTATGTCTTCTTGCAAAAGCTTCAGAATGCTGGCTTTGGCATTGAAGGCTTGGGCATGCTGGCATGAGGAACCTCCACACCCTTGCGAAGAAAAAGCACGTTATAGGCATCGAAGGCGTCAAGTTCAAGAAAGATCACTTATGCGGTGCCTGTGAAGCAGGGAAGATGACAAGGGCAAAACATCCTTCGAAGACAATCATGACCACCACTCAACCCTTCGAATTGCTTCACATGGATCTTTTCGGTCCCACTCACTACTCAACTTTTACTACTTCTGCATGCCTCTATGGCTTCGTAATTGTTGATGATTATTCTAGATATACTTGGGTGCACATAATCCTTTACAAGACTGAAGTGCAGGATGTCTTCAGACGCTTCGCAAATCGAGCTATGAACAATTTTGGCGCCAAGATAAAGCACATCAGAAGTGACAATGGCACTGAATTCAAGAACACTGGCCTTGATACATATCCGGATACCTTGGGCATCACACATGAATTCTCAGCTCCATACACGCCACAGCAGAATGGCGTCGTCGAACGCAAGAACAGAACACTCATTGAGATGGCCAGAACAATGCTAGATGAATACAAGACTCCAAGAAAATTCTGGACTGAAGCCATTGATACTGCATGCCATATAATCAATCGTGTTTATCTTCACAAGCTTCTGAACAAGACATCCTATGAACTCCTAACTGGCAAGAAGCCAAATGTCAGTTATTTCAGAGTATTTGGCGCAAAATGCTGGATCAAGGACCCACACCACACCTCAAAGTTTGCACCAAAAGCACATGAAGGCTTCATGCTTGGATATGGAAAGGATTCACACTCCTACAGAGTCTTCAATCTCTTCCACTACAAAGTGGTTGAAACAGTGGATGTGCGATTTGATGAAACCAATGGATCACAAAGAGAGCAATTGCCAAATGTGCTAGATGAAGTTCCAGCAAATGAATCAATCAAGCTTATGGGAACTGGAGAAATTGTACCTTCTGAAGCTCAACCTGAAGAAGAACTTATCATCTCAGCCCCTAATCCACATGAAGACAATGCTCAGACTGAAGATATACCTTCAAATGACCACATAGATCAGCAAGAGCAAAGTCTTCGCACCACACACCCTCGTGTTGAAAATGAAGTACAAATTGACAAAATACTGGACAGCATCAATGCACCTGGTCCACTCACTCGTTCAAGGGCAACTCAGCTAACAAACTTCTGTGGGCATTTCGCATTCGTCTCAATATCAGAACCCAAGAAAGTTGAAGAAGCCTTCATGGAACCTGAATGGATTCAAGCTATGCAAGAAGAGCTTCAACAGTTTGAGCTAAATAATGTATGGGAACTGGTTAAGCGCCCTGATCCACGGAAGCACAACATAATAGGCACCAAATGGATATACCGCAACAAGCAAGATGAGCATGGTCAAGTTGTCAGAAACAAAGCTCGTCTAGTTGCTCAAGGATATACTCAAGTGGAGGGCATTGACTTCGATGAAACATTTGCTCCTGTGGCTAGGCTTGAAGCCATACGCATACTACTGGCCTATGCAAATCATCATAACATACTTCTCTATCAGATGGATGTGAAAAGTGCCTTTCTCAATGGCAAGATTGAAGAAGAAGTGTATGTTGCACAACCACCTGGCTTTGAAAATCCAAAACATCCTGATATGGTATACAAGCTCAACAAGGCATTGTATGGCCTCAAACAAGCCCCTAGGGCCTGGTATGATACACTCAAGTACTTTCTGAAAAGCAAAGGCTTCATACCTGGTTCCCTAGATCCCACTCTTTTCACGAAGACATATGATGGTGAACTGTTTGTGTGCCAAATATATGTGGATGACATTATCTTCGGCTGCACCAATTAGAAGTATAGTGAAGAGTTTGGATACATGATGCAAGAGCAATATCAGATGTCCATGATGGGGGAGCTGAAGTTCTTTCTCGGTCTTCAAATACGGCAACAACGCAACGGCATCTTCATATCACAAGAGAAATATCTTAAAGAGTGCCTGAAGAAGTTCGGTATGCAAGACTGCAAAGGCTTCACAACACCAATGCTAGCCAAGCATCATCTGGGTCCCGACGACAATGGTAAAGAGTTCGATCAAAAGGTATACCGCTCCATGATTGGGTCTTTGCTTTATTTATGTGCATCTAGGCCAGATATTATGCTTAGTGTTTGCATGTGTGCTCGATTTCAAGCGGCACCAAAGGAGTCGCATCACTTAGCTGTGAAGCGAATTCTTCGATATTTGGCTCACACCCCAACTCTAGGATTATGGTATCCAAAGGGCTCAGAGTTTGATCTGGTTGGATTTTCGGATGCTGATTATGCTGGTGACAAAGTTGATCGCAAGTCTACATCAGGCACATGTCACTTTCTGGGACGATCACTTGTATGTTGGTCTTCAAAGAAGCAGAACTGTGTATCACTCTCCACTGCTGAATCTGAATACATTGCTGCTGGATCTTGCTGCGCTCAGCTTCTGTGGATGAAGCAAACACTCAAGGATTATGGCATTCATCTGAAGCAAGTGCCACTTTACTGCGACAACGAAAGCGCCATCAAGATTGCCAACAACCCAGTTCAGCACTCGAAGACAAAGCACATTGAAATTCGTCATCACTTTCTCAGAGATCATGTTGTGAAGGAAGACATTGATATCATACACGTCAACACTGAAGAGCAATTCGCAGATATCTTCACAAAGCCCTTGGATGAGAAGAGATTTTGCAAGTTACGGTGTGAGCTAAACATCTTGGAATCCTCAAATGTCCTGTGATCAGGCACACATCCTAACACTTAAGCATATTGATGACTTAGATGTGCAACACACGAAGTAGCGTATATCTTCAAACAATGAAGACATACATTCTAAGTGTGAATACATTAATGTGGAATTTGACTTCGGAGCGCCACGATAATTGTGCGCCGTATCTGGGTCTAATACTTCCTATACGGTGGGTAACGCCACCACCAAACGTTCCATTTTGAAGTGTTTCTCTCATGGCGTTACCTCTCAATGTCTTCACAATTGGTTTGGTTTCATTGTCAATATGTCTTCATGATTATCTTCACTGCGTTGATTATATGGATATATATGTACTGATGTTTTGTCCTCTACAGCATTCACTTATAGCTATGTCTTCTTGGATTGAATCTTTTGAACTAAGTGAATGTGATCGGACCCTAACCTCTCTATGCTTTCTATCTCAAACTCTATCTCTCCAAGTCATATGCATTCTGTTGAAACTGTCAAATGTCTTCACTGTGTCCTTGTCAGCTGAAGACATAGTGACAACCATAAAAGTCCGTTTTTAATGCTCATTCCTCCACATAAGATCCGGAGAAGAAGGAACGACCGCCCGACAATTTAGGCGTGCGTGGGACATGGAACAAATCACAATAGCGCAGTGCCTCAAATGCGAACCGCCAGGGGTACCTGCGTAATAGCACAGTGCCGCCTCTATCCCTATAAATACACGATTCACTGCGGTCATTATCTCCTTCTTCCACCCTCGCACGAACCCTAGCGCCACCGCTAGCACTCGACGACGCCGGCAACGAAGCGCTTCACTGCCGCAACCTCTCCGACGCCGTTTTCACGCCGACAGCGGACATCGCTCTCTCCGCCGTCGCCGTAGGTGTCTTCCGTCGCCAAGTTAGGGCACGGAGGATCGAACTGCTCGGCCTCAAATCTCACTTTGTCTAGCAGTTCCAAGTGTGGTAAATAAAACCTCTTTTTACAGCTTCTTTTGATCCTACAGTTCAGTTACTTTCTGCCATAAGAAGTTTCTCTTCACACCAGTTAAATCTCTCGCTGCATCTCATAACATGTCTAGTATATTCACTTGTACTTCATAAAGTAGTTAGATTCCTCACTTGTACTGATCTATGGGTTCGTACAAATCTGGAACCAACTTCTTATCTATAAGTGAATGTCTTCGCATAATGAGGTCAATGTCTTCTAAACCGATTTATCTTCAAAATCTTCTGAGAATGCATATGACCTCTTCCCCTTCCCTCGCACCTTAATGCTGTCACAGGTACATGTCCGTGGGAGAATCCTTCGGTTCTCATAGTCTGCATTCATTTGCAGAGTACTTGCAGCATCACATCAACTCGCCTGAAGCCAGTTCTTGCAGAAGGAAGCCCTTGAAGCCTTTGAACATCTTGAAGCCTTCCAAGT
The DNA here is from genome assembly GCF_003073215.2 of Triticum urartu. Taxonomy (NCBI): domain Eukaryota; kingdom Viridiplantae; phylum Streptophyta; class Magnoliopsida; order Poales; family Poaceae; genus Triticum; species Triticum urartu. Next base: position 138,737,451 of record NC_053023.1, read on the forward strand.
TATCCATGGCTTCAGAAACAGCAGCAAGGAAGGGAGGCAGACAGCGACGTGGTGAAACGTCCAAAGATCTGCCTGATGAATTGGCAGAGATGTACAAAACTGATCCTGAAGAAAGCTATGGTCAGCGCAAGACACGAATCCAATGGATTCGAAGATATTGGGCAGAGCAATGGTTCCACTACCGCTTCGTCACTCAGGAATATGCGGAGAAGTGCGCCATCAAGAGACCGTGGGGAGATGTATTATACAAAAATCTCGTACCCAAGTCCAAAGACGAAGCCATTGCTCAAGGATTCTATCCATGCATGGTGAGAGGACCACAGCCAGCTGAGGCACATCCGTCATCACTTCTCTGGTGCCGCGATGATAATCTCTTCAAGCGCAACTTTCAGTTTGCACAACAGTCAGCGAAGATAAACAAGAAGAAATTTGGGCTTGACTTCAACCCTGGTCCCTCCTCACCAAGGGCAGATGGCACACGCAACGCCAATCCCAATATCATCAGGCCGTATGCCAATCTTGCAGGCCTCATCACTCGCATCCTAGTCCAAGGGACTGCTGTGAATGACCCTCCAGCAGATACTGAGTCAGATGACGCCCCTGCTGCTCTGAAGCCAAAGCAGAAGAAGCCAAAAGCTCCAAAAGCTTCAAAGCCAGCCGCTTCTCCCAAGATCGCAAGAGTGAAGCCTTTAGCAACTGCACCTCCTGAAGCCAGTGTGCAGTCAGAAGGCTTATCACGAGTGTCCAAGCCCCAAAAAGCCAAGAAGCCTCAGCCACACACAGGCAAAGAGCTCACAGCTGTTGACATTCTGCGCTGCGAAGCCATTGATCTCTCAAGCGATGAAGATCTTGGAGATGATGCTCTTGAGCAGCTCATCAAGAGCAAGGAGGAGGCTGAAATCTTCAATAATCTGCCTCTGTTTGATGTCGCCATCATCCACAACTTCATCGATGAATGGTTTGACACACCAGACATAAGCTTCAATGATCTGCAGCTACCCATAGGCCTCAGCGTTGCCTTTCAAGGTGCAATCGCTTCAGAACTTGCAATAGCCCAGCGAATTGTAGAACTGAAGCAGAAAATTGATCATGAAAAGGCTCAGTTCAAGAAGCACGTGGCCAAGCTCAGTGTGCAAGAAGTGAAAAACTTCAAGATCATGTTGCACGAGCTGAAAGAAAACTTCCTGAAGACGCGTGCCGAAGCTCAAGGCTCACGAGAACGCATGAAGACTTTGGCTGAACGTTGCGTGCAAGCCTACAATGAGGCAGAAAAGCGCAAGGCACTTGGGCGTCCCGGCATTGACCCCAGATGGCCGCGAAGAAGAAAAAGAAGGCGGCTGTGCCCGAACCTGAAGCGCCCAGGTCAGAACCTGATGCTCCGATTGTCTTCCCCGCTGCAACGACTGGCTCGAAGCCAAAGAGTCAATCAACCGCCTCACAGCACAAGAAGACACGGACTGCAGAGGCTAAGGCTAAGAAGAGAAAACATTCTGAAGCCTCTCCTTCTGAACCCATTATCAAGAAGCGCAAGACCAAGAAATCTCGGGCTGCTCCCACAGAGCCCCTGATAGTTGAACCACTCTGCGTCCGCTATCCTGACGCAGATCGTCAGATGACAGTGCATGAGCCTGGTTACATAGAGGCTCCGCACGCTGAAGACATTCCAGCAGCCAATCCTAATGCTGCTGAAGACATTGGTCCCCAAGACAATGTGCAAGGTGATGCAGCCCTTCCTCAGCTTGAGACAAGCGAACAGATCAGTATTGGTCGTCCATTGACGCCAATCACACAAGATGCATCGTGGGCAGATTGCCCACAGGAGGAAGATGAGCCCCAACCCACTGCAACTCCACCGGCGCCTACCCTCCATAGGCTTCGCAGAGGGCCAAGGGCTCAGGCTGTTGAAGACATTCCGGCTGCATCAGCCAAAGAGCAAGCAGAAATACCACAAGCTCCAACTCCCCCGCACCAACAAGAAGCAGTTCTCAAGGAGAACGTGCCTGAAGCTGAAAATGTTGAGGCTGCCACAAACAACGCCGAAGCAAATGTGGAGCCCTCCCCAACAACAGCTTCAGAAGACACCGAAGCTACTGCTCCTGAACATTCTGTGCCTGGGTCTGCTGCCGGACCACAATTCCACTATCATATTGCGCACAGGCCCCAGGTCCAGAAGCCGATCCCACGACTACCAAGGTTCCCAGGTCCTGCATCAGCTCCTGGTTCCTTCAACATCAACGGCTTCAGGGCAGATAACACGTTTTTCGACCGCTCCAAGAACCCTTATTCAAGGGAACGGATTGTATCAGATAGGTTCTGGAGCCATCAACAGCGCAGCTATTATTCATGCATCCTCTACAACCAAGGCCGCATCTTTCCTCACAAGCGCCTTGAGGTTGAAGCTGTTGAAGGTCTGCCTGGTCTAGAAGAAGCATTGGATTGCTTCAAGCAAGTGGGTTTGCTGCCATTTATCACTGACGAAGAGCACTGGAACGAAGAGCTTCTGCTCCAGTTCTATGCCACTTTGCATATCAAAGGCTATAACAGAGATCCGAAGACATGGATCCTGGAGTGGATGACAGGCAATATCCATCATGAAGCCAATGCTTTCGACCTAATTGAGCTTACCGGCCTTCCCACTCCTGGCGAATTCTTTGAAGAAGTGTGCCAACTCCATGCTGAAGCCATTGAGAGCATATTTCAGCGTCCTGAGCCAGATATGAGTCAGATGCTCTCAATGATGAAGCCATTTCCTCCAAATGCACCCTATCCAACTAGGTTCTTCGTTGAAGACTTAGAGTACCTGCCCAGAACAATATATCACATCATAAGGCGGACTCTCTGGCCAGTCAAGGGACACTCTCGATATGCAACGATTGATGGTGCAATGAAGACTCTCATCTTCTGCATTCTTCATGGCAAATGCTTCAATGCACAGGATCTCTTCATCCGTCAATTTGCTGCGTCTGCTTCAGAACTGTTTGGCTTAAAGTTTTATGCTCCTTGGGTTATGAGGCTAATCAAGCTTCACTCTGCAATCTCCTATCAACCCTCAGCCCGCAATCATAGGATATTTTTGCCCGATATGGACACATCTGCTGAAGCAATATATCCAGAGCCGGCCAAGCAACCACTAAGTCTTCAGAATGCAGAACACCAGAGCTTCACTCAAAATATTGAAAGTGTTGAAGCTCTCTCTCGCGTGTATCCAATGGCTGGCACCACACGTGCCCCTGCCTCAACTGAAGCCACCAATAGCACAGCTGCAAAGAGACCCAAGAAGCGCACTCGTGCACTCAATGACAGAGAGCTTCTTGTGGCTCTTCACCAAAAGCAAGATAGGCATCACGACTGGCTAAAGAGGCAGATGAGAAGCATCATGCAAGACGTCAATCGCCTCAGAAATATGGCAACCAAGAATGCATTTTTCACACACGAGACCTGTCGCCGCACTTGGAAGGGCCTCACCATGATGTGCCCTGAAGCTGAACTGCATGAGGATGGCTTCACAGAGCACTTCAAATTTGACTCCACGCCTCCAAGAAGAGCGGTGATGCGCAGCACACCATCACTTGAAGAGTCAGAGTTCTCTTCTTCTGCTGCCACCGTGTCTGCCCGTATTATTGAAGAAGAAGACGACGCGACATCATCTCCACCTGCTTCAACGCGCGTCGAATCTGCACCAAGCTCGTCTGCACCACCGCCAAACAACTCCACCGACCCTGCTGCGCCTGGGAACGCGTAGAAACCTCTATGTCTTCAAACCTTTTTGGTCATCACTGACAAAAGGGGGAGAAGCATATGATGGTTATAGTCTTCAAGCGGGTCACTTTGGGCGGGTGCCACTATATTTTGCTACAATTTTGCTTCGTGCTTACAACTCCCGTTCTTGCTACATTTGCTTCTTGAGTTGTAACACTTAGCCTTGATAGCCGTCTGCTACCTGCTTGTCACTCCGTTATGCGAAGATAAATTCCGCATGTGCGATGATAAATTCCGCACTTATCTCTTACTGCAGTCGTCCATTTTCCATTATGCATGACATTATCTTCATATACTTTCACATGCATAGTGGATTGTCATCATAAGTTGAAGTGGATCTCCACAAGTACAACCTGCCATGTGCATTTGCATTCAAAAGGCAAATTACTTATATGCACATCTTCAGGGGGAGCCCTTGCAACTTATGAAGACAAATTCCTTTACTATTTCACAAATTATGTTCCCCGTTGAAAACTTCAACTAGTTTGTCATCAATCACCAAAAAGGGGGAGATTGTAAGTGCATCTAGTGCCACCCCTAGTTGGTTTTGGAGTATTGACGGCAAACCTAGTTGAGGGACTAATGTGTTTGCGAGAATTGCAGGAAAACACAGGTAGAAGTCCCTCATTGATTCGGTTTTACTACCAGAGATGACCCCTAAAAATGTACGAACACATTGAAGACAATGGTGGTTTATGAAGATATTCATATTGAAGACAATGACATGAGAAGACTCCCTATGAAGCTTTTGAAACTCGAAGACCTAGATCCTTCGTAGTTTTATTTCATTCATGTTGCGTCATAGGAACCACCGTACTGTTAAGTGGGGTCGAAGAGAACCAGTCAGAATGACTGAAGTGATGCCTAATTCAAATCCTATGTCTTCGAGCGAAGCCTATGAGAGAAAATCTTGTCCAGAGACAGACAAGTCAGCTTTACTTGTAGCCCAAGTAAAGTTGCCGTGTGAGTTCGAAATCCGACCGTTGGTACACGTGCCAATTCCTTAGTGACCCAGGGTCATTTCGGACAGATCAGGTCGGGTTGCCAAGTGGCTATAAATAGTCCACCCCCCCACAACCTTAAACGGTTGGCTGCTCAAATTTCAGTGCACGGCTTTTGTCGTTTGAGAGCAACCCACCTCGAAGCCTTTGAAAGAAAAATTCCCAGTGAGGAGAAAAGCCCTAACCACCCAGAGCCAGAGTAAATTGGGCATCACTTAAGTCTTCGTGTCTGTGTGATTTGAAGACTTATTACACTTGAGGACTGTGCATCCTCCAGACGGTTAGGCGTCGCGTTCTGAGCATCCAAGAGAAATTGTGGATTGCCGGTGAACGAAGTCTGTGAAGGTTTGGGAGTCTACCTTGAAGACTTACCTGAGTGATTGGGCAAGGTCTGTGTGACCTTAGCTCAAGGAGAAAACGGTGAGGACTGGGTGTCTTGGACTAAGTGTCCTTGACTGGGTGTCCGGGACTGTGTGTCCTTCGGTTTAAATACCTAGCCGCTCCAACCAGACGTACAGTTGTCACAGCAACTGGAACTGGTCCAACAAATCATTGTCTTCAACGTGTCACTGGTTTCATCTTCACTTCCCTTCATTTACAGTTATTCATTGTGAAGCCATTGCATGCTTGCTTTATCTTTTGTCTTCACAACATGAATGTATGATCTGTTCGGCTTCATAACTTCTTCCTACCTGATCCTTATTACACTGAAGCTGTTTGTCATTGCGCTTTCACTCTATTGAATACATGACCATGGCTGCCCTAGTGTAATCTAACTTCCGCTGCATAGTAATAGGCATAATCTTCACTGTTTGTCTTCATAACTCTCACGTTTTGAAGACTTTCATAAAAATCGCCTATTCACCCCCCCTCTAGTCGATATAACGCACTTTCACATATACAAGATTGCTTCGAAAGTTATTGCAAACAGGCTGAAGGTAATCCTGCCAGACATTATATCTAAGGAGCAGTCAGCTTTCGTCCCAGGCAGGCTGATAACTGATAATATCATACGTGCGTATGAATGTCTTCACTTCATGAAAAGGAGCAAGGCAAAGACGAATAGTCACTGTGCCCTTAAGTTGGATATGATGAAAGCATATGACAGATTGGAGTGGAGCTATCTTCGGGCAATAATGATTAAGTTGGGCTTCTCGCAACAGTGGGTAAACATCATAATGGGTATGATCAGCTCCGTTTCCTTCTCTGTCTTATTTAATGGAGAGAAGCTTGAGAGCTTCAAACCATCCAGGGGCATCCGACAGGGAGATCCGATCTCCCCCTATCTTTTCTTGATTGCAGCTAAGGGCCTTCTGTGCCTACTTAAAACCAGTTCTCGGTCATCGATTCTTGGAGGAATCAAGGTGGCTCCCACGGCTCCGGCTGTAAACCATCTCCTTTTTGCTGATGATAGCATGTTGTTATTCAAGTCTAGTAATGAGGGGGCAGTAGCGGTTTCAAACCTGTTGGAGGTATATTGTAGTGCATTCGGACATCGAGTGAATCATGACAAATCCTCTATTTTCTTTAGTAAAGGGTCTCCACATCATCTAAGGGACAACATTAAGACCATTTTGAATTTGCAAAATGAGTCACTGAGTGATCGCTATTTGGGTATGCCCACGGATGTTGGACAAAATAAGATGGGCACATTCAGATATCTCAGAGACCGGGTGTGGGAGAAGGTTAGAGGTTGGATGGAGAAGCTTCTGTCGGCTGCAGGGAAGGAGGTACTTATAAAGGCATAACTTCAATGGCGTGTTTTAGGCTTCCGAGAGGACTTTGCGAGAACATAACCTCAATCATCCGGCAGTTTTGGTGGGGCAGCAAAGCCGGAAAACGGAAACCGAGCTGGGTGGCGTGGGATATCATGACACGGCCAAAACATCTTGGAGGTCTCGGCTTTAGAGATATGGAAATATTTAATCTCGCGCTACTTGCTAGACAGGCTTGGAGGATTTTATGTGACCTTCTTCGCTTAGTGCACGCATTTTGAAAGCGGCATACTTCCCAAACTCAACACTTCTTGAAGCTGAACTTGGAGGCCAGCCATCTCAGATATGGAGGGCGGTTATTGATGACAGAGATATGCTCCGGCAAGGGATCATACGGAGGATTGGGAATGGAAGTACCACAGAAATATGATCTCATAACTGGTTGCCTAGGACCGGTCTGATGAGACCCATCATCTCACTAGTCACTAACCCTCCGAGGTATGTTTCAGAACTGATCAACACATCATCAGCATCGTGGAATGAGCAGTTAGTTCGTGCGGTCTTTGTCCCCATTGATGCTGAAGCCATTCTGTCTATTCCGCTTTGCACAAGGAATATTGATGATTTTTGGGCATGGAGTGGAGAGAAACGAGGATTTTTCTCTGTCAAGTCTGCTTATAAAATGATAATGCAAACCAAGATTACAAGGGAAAATTGGATTGAGGAAAATGATGGACCTTCTGGAGCTGATCAGGAGGGCAACGCATGGACTGCACTTTGGAGAACGGAAATACCATCGAAGGTAAAAATGTTTTTATGGCGTCTAGCCCAGTGATCCATTCGTACGGCAGATCTCCTCCAGCACAGAAAAATGGCAACATCAGGGGCGTGCAGGTTGTGTGGAGCAAGGGATTCTTGGAGACATGCTCTAATCAATTGTTCCATAGCCAGAAGCACTTGGGCTCTCTCTGATGAGGCCCTAGTCGAACATATGACCCAGTATGATAGTGACAATGCAAAGGAATGGGTTTTCTAGATGAAAGATTTGCTGACAGATGATCTTTTTGTACGTATGGTAATCACACTTTGGGCCATATGGAGCGCCCGAAGGAAAGCTGTCTACGAGGATATTTTCCAAAGCCCCATGTCAACCCATATGTTCATCCAGGCACAAATAAATGATCTCCAGTTTTTGAAGAAACCGGCACAGGGAGCACTTGTCCAAAAGCTCAAAGGCCTACTCAATGGCTCCCACCGTCGGGAGAATGCGCCAAGGCAAACGTAGATGCTGCAACAAGAGTAACGGCGCGGGCAGGCTCTGCCGTCGCGTTATGCAGGGACAAATACGGCTCTTTCCTGGGTGCATCAGCTCTGGTGGTGAAGGGCGTCAATGATCCTACTACTTTGGAGGCGTTGGCGGTCCGGGAGGCGATGGCACTGGCAGATGATCTGGGCTTACACTCCATCCTTGTGGCGTCGGATTGCAAGATAGTGGTTGATGATATCAAGCAGAAGAGTGGAGCAAGTTATGGTGCAATAATACATGAAATCATAGAGTACTATAGTAGTTTTACTACTTGTAATTTTTTTCATGAGTTTAGGAGCTCGAATTTCGAGGCTCACAATCTCGCGAAGCATACTTTGCAGCTAGGACTGGGTCGCCATGTCTGGTTAGGCCTTCCTAGTGAACTTAATTTTGTCCCTGTAAACATTGTGACGGTTCAATAAAAGCTTCGTGGGATTGTCTCAAAAAAAATCCATTGATGCGTTCTGCTCGGCCCCATCGCCACACAAAATCTCGTGGAAAATTCTGGTAAATTGGGAACTGATTTTCTGCGAGTACAGTCTATTGAAAATGAATTTATGTCGATTCCAAAAAAATTCAACAGTTTTTTTTAAAACGGAGGTAAAAGATTTGCCTTATCTATTAAATAAGAGAAAGAATAGAGTTTACATCAATTACAACACTCCGAATAATACAAAATGGATTACTCTCCCGGTATGATAGATTTCAACTGTTTTGCCCCCGCAGTTATCCAGTGTGCCATCTCCCCTTTGATGTTGCTCAGGAGAACTGAGGCCGGCGCACTTTTGTTGCGAAATACGCGAGTGTTTCTCTCACCCCAAACAACCCAAGATGTTAGCATTACAAGCAAAGCCATGGCACTCCTGTTGGGGATGTTGATGTCGGCAAGACAAAATTCAGCAGTATTTGAATCCTATGCATTCTGAACTAGTCTGGAGTATAATACCCCCACCGTCTCAGAATGGAAGATCATTTTTTACACTATTATAATGTCAAAAATGATACACATAGATGCATATTTTGACAATCCCTCCATTGGATCATCTTATTACGTTAGAGAGATGCTTCCATATTTATTTTATATTTTTTGATAACTTTTGAACCGTTAGAAGTTTAGAAAACTTAACTAGTTTTGTGACAAGCTATGGTAGACACAGTTTTACCTATATTATATATATATATATATATATATTAGGACAGAGGGAGTGCTAACTTTCAGGATCCAGCTACCGGAAGAAGAACTTCAAGTGCTCACCAAGCAAAAATCTCGCGATGAGTTTTTTCTCTGTTGAAGGAAGCAGTCAGTTAAGAGGGGGGCCTGAGACTCTGAGAGTGATGATACGGGCTGTCTCTTGTCTCGAGTCTTGTCACGTTACCGAGTAGCTAAGCTAGCTCGGCCGTGTCTCTGCATCTGGTTAATCTGTACGGAAGTCGCCAATCATTATCATGGCATGGTAGTTGGATTAACATAAAACTGATTATTGCGCCAACGGGTTAATTGATCTGCCGTGGTGGTTGTACGTACCCAACAGCACAATTAGGCAACAACAGAACACAGCTCTTCTTCTTGGTTTACAAACAGTGTTTCGTGAGACCAAACCGCAGGCCCAGAACCGAATCATTGGCGTGCACTCAGACGGCCATCGTGCAATCTTAATTGCTGGAGGAATTGATTCCACGGTTTCATTAATACGGCATGGTCGGCCACGCAAGACGATAATCAGGCCGGGCCTAACAGTCGTTAGCAACTGTTGATCAGCACAGCATCCATGTCTGTCAGCTCAGCTGGGGAAGAGTACAAGTGTACAACTGCACGAGTGGACAGGACTAACTAGTTTCGCCCATGCGGCTCGTGGCGTGAGGACGGACCGATCGTGGCAGTGCACATGCCCGCTGGCGCGCGTGCAAGCCGTCCCCGTAGTCGGAAAACACGGACCTGAGGCGCAGCCGCCGCACTGACCCCGGTGACACCCGTTTCAGTCCAGACCTTCATCGTCGCCGTTTCCACTAGTGGTGGTAGAGAATACTTTCTGCGTTCTTTCTGGCTTAATTGATACCTCCACGTATTACGAGTACGAAATCCGGTACCCACACGGATGCCTAGATTTTCCTTTTGAAAACTAGCGTCCCCGATGATTGTGTCGTGAGAAAAGCACTCCCCGAGATTCCGCTGCTGGAGCACCGGCCAATTTAATACCAACCCATTTGCACATATGATTCTTTTCCTCCAAGTTTATATGCGATCGTCCATTCCAAAGGAATTCCGAGCGACTTCTTTTGCGGTGTTCCATTCGTGCGAAGGACCCCGCGGAAAAATATATTTCCATAGGGCAAATGAGCATTGTCACATCACACACACGCGCACACACACACGAACACCTGTTCTAGATTTCAGGATTTGGCCAACTTCTAATGAGAGCTCTGTAATGGGCAATGATAGGCGAAAGCGGAAGATAATATAGTTTGGAGAGGAATAATTACAACAATAACCTTTATAGCTCCCTTTGCTTAGAATGTCTTTTTTATGTTGAGGAATCCTTTTGATTAGATTCGTGGTGCACTCGGTAGATTGCAAAAATATATTCTGCGTCAACACGGAACCAACGTCGTGTTGGCCCGCCCGTCACATGCATGCCCACTCTCCCACTAATCACGAGATTACTTACTTTGTCAGAGGCATAGACCGGCCAGCACCCACTAACTGTCTACTTAGATTATTACTACCCTAGTTTCAACTCTGCCCTCTAGATGCCGCCAGCAGCTGCATTGTCGATGCTACACCTATAATATACTCTAGCAGGCAAAATTTACAATTCAGATGGCTGTCTCCTGTGACCTAACTTGGTGTGTCCGGTTATACTTCCTCCGTCTTTGGAAAAAATGTACTTTCAACTTTGTTAGAGGTAATTTGACCGACTTTATGCAAAACAAAATTTTTTATGAAACCAAATATGTATATGATGAAACTACATTTCATAATGAATCTAATGCTACTATTTTGATGGCATAAATATTAGTGTATTATTTTATAAATACGGTCAAACATAAAAAAATTAACTTTCCAAGAAAGTTGAAAGTACACTTTTTTAAGAATAGAGGGAATAATTCTGAAAAGAAACACAAAGAAAATACTGCACTTGGTCAAATTGAAACCCTAAAAATTCATGCCCGACTTATATTCCCACTGTGAGTTTTTTTTTTTGGCATTTTGCGGTTGAGCGTGTCAACTCTCAAGTACGTAGTGATCCCCAACCTAATATTGATTGTATTAGTTGACGAAGTCTCACTAGTCCAATTATCCCGTTCACCGAATCTTCGTGTGTTGACCAAATGTCCGTAGACATAAGGATATCTGTACTGGCATTGTAAAAAAAGATATCTGTGCTGGCTGTGACAATTGGAAATGCAATGCGATGTCATTCCACTTTTTTTAAACAGCATTCCAGATATTTATTAGTGGACGTATCGTGGCAGTTGAGAATATAGTACAAACTGCTGTACGTACTAATGTACTACGTTGAAATGGTTGAGAGCCATGACGTGCAGAAGACTGAATCCGAATGGAAAAACAATGTTGTCACTGTCACTTTGCTGGTCACTCACGGGAAGGAGATAAATAATAACGGAATCGGTGAGGTGAACCGGAGGACAACATGAGCAATCAAAAAAGAGACAATGGATTACTCGCTACGTGTCTGTTGAGTAACGTGATTGTATTAGGAAATATATGTTAGACTAAGAAATATTCTGACTTGCCTTGTACTCCAAATAAATCATGTGCTTATATATATATATATATATATATATATATATATATATATATATATATATATATATATATATATGCCCACGAGGCTCAAGCAATACATTGAATTATTCCATCAAACCCCTCTTTTCCTTCTAACATGGTATCTATCGTAAATCGATCCTAAACTTTAGCCGCTGCCACTTCCGCACCCGCGCGCCGCCCCAGGGCGGTTGGCCTCCATGACCACCGCCGGGGGCCGCGCCGCCCGTACCTAGGATTCGTCCGCTCGCCATGTTGACCGGCTGGCCTAGAGAGTCTTTTCCCCGAGCCTTGCTCCGGTGATTTCTCTCTCCCGCCGGTCATTTTGATCGCGCGGTTTTTTTTGGTTTTCTGATCAATTCTTGATCGGTTTGCGTCGCCCACCGCCGCCGTCGATCCCGAGCGCCTCTACTCCGACCCCGGCGCGACCAGCCGGCCTTTCCTCTGACCGGCCATCACCGCCCTGCTCCGACCGGGACACCTACATCGCCCTGACCCGGCGGCCTCGCGCCATGCGACGGCCAATCATAGCCGTCGCTCGCGCTCTAGCCCGCCTATCGATCCACATCACCCGCCTCTGTCGCGTCTGCACGACGGCCCGGAGGTCTACCTCGCCGGCCTCGTCCTCGGCTGCGCCGGGACGGCTGCGTCAGGCTCGTCAGCTGCCTCAACTCGGGCGCCGCTGCTCCGTTGGTCGCTCGGGCCTCGCTGCCCGGGCGCCGGCGATGCTTTGGCAGCCCGGGTGCCGGTGCTGGCACGACGTCCCACGCCGTCCGTCGTCGCCGGCTTCATCTCGGACTCCGCCGCCACCACGCCTCCACCGAGCGGCGCCCCCGACCTCACGCGCGATCGGCTTGATCACCCGCTCGCCGCCGCTCGCCGCCTCATCTACGCCGTGCGACCGACCTGGCCTGTCGGTTACGCGCGCCTCCGCAGGTCCCGTGAAGATCGTCCCCGAGTTCAGCGCGCCTCTCCACCGATCGAGCATCGGGCTGCCGCTGCGTCGTCCCGTTAGGCCGCAGCGCCGCCGCCCCGTGGTTCTCCTCGTGGCTGCATCGACTCGTGCGTCGCCACTGCGTCGCCCCTTCGGGCCGTTGTGTCGCGATACGCGGTCCCCGCCGCCGTCCCGAGGCCGTCCCCGCGGTTGCACCGACTCGCGAACCGCTGTTGTGTCGCCCCTTCGAGCCGCAGCGTCGCGGCCCGCGGTCCCCGCCACCGCCCAGAGGTCTTCCCGCCGTCGCCCCGACCCGCCTGTCGCCGCTGCGTCGCCCCTTCGGGCCGTAGCGCCGCGACCCGCGGTCCGCTCCGCTGTCGCCGCATGTCGACGTCCCGTGGTATGCGCCACACCGTCTTCCTTGGCGCGTGAACGCCACCGTCCATGTCGGTCTTTGTCACGCTGTCAGGGTTCTTCGCCTACCTCAAGCACCGCCGCCACACTCCTAACCTAACCAGCGCCGTCAAGCCGCGACCGCCGCTCTTCTTTGGCCGCCGCCGCTACCTTCGTAGCCGCCGCCGCCCGTCCACCCCCTTCGTCTTCGTCAAAGCACCAGCCCGTCGCCATCATCGCCGTCATCTACCCCGACCACTTCGTTTACTCTGAACACCGTTGGTGACATCGGCCCCGTGCCGATGGACGCCACAATCGTCGTCGAGTTCTTCCCTGCTGGCCCCTCCGACTTCTCCGACATGGCGTACAGCTCGTGCAGGTCCCTCGTCTACGCATGCCCGGTGCTGGCAACACCGATGCGTGCCTTCATCAACGACGTGTCCCGGGCCTGGCAAGCCTGGTCGGCACTTCGTCAACTTCGTCTTTGTCCGTCTACGCATGCCCGATGCTGGCAACACCGGTGCGTGCCTTCGTCCATGATGTGTCCCCGGGCTTGGCAAACCCGCCGCGACGCGTCGTCAACAACATTTTCTTTCCGGCGCACCCCTACTTCGACACCACTGCGCCCATGCTAACTCGGCGCCCCCTTGCGCCCGCGGCTCCACGGCGACTTCCTCGACACCGGCTACCCCTACTCGACATCGACCACGGCATTCTTCGCACGGCTACCTCGACCACGGCTTCACCACCCACGCTCTTGGCTACATCGACAAACGACACAAAGGGCTACCGCCTGCTTGAGCAACCTCGTTGGTTTCCACTCCAGCCACGACTCTGCGATGCGTCGACCGTTATGACTATGTGTGGGGGGGGTGTCCATCGGCTTGCCTTCGGATTCTTCTCCAGTCTCACCGTCTGCGTCGCTACCGTTGTGACTGCGGGGGGATGTTGAGTAACGTGATTGTATTAGGAAACATAGGTTAGACTAGGAAATATTTTGGCTTGCCTTGTACTCCAAGTAGATCATGTACTCCTGTATATATGCCCACGAGGCTCAAGCAATACATTGAATTATTCCATCAAACCCCTCTCTCCCTTCTAACAGTGTCCACCCAGCTACCAGATTCAGAGACGTAATCAAATTTGCGGCTCTCCAGTTGACACCCTCCTCGAGGATCTTATGCAGCACCGTCACCGACCTCGCGGTAGCACCACTGAACACAATGTCATTTCAGTGCGTTCAAATGCTCGACGTGGTCAGCAGCACATCCGTTCTCATGTCTCTACGAGCCCCCCTTCCCCGGTCCTCCCTCGAAATTGCTAAACGCATGGACCAGTTACAGGATGTTCACGGGCCCCTTTCTCTAATTCTATCCACTCCATCCCCTTATTTTCAGGTGGGTGGGCCCCTCCCCTCCCTCTCCCTTAACCCAATCACAATTTATCAAGTCAAAATGACCCCGTAAAAACCCTCTATTGGTCCATGAATGTAGCATTACTCGGTCCTTCCTACTACTCCATCAATTCACCATATCATCGTCGCCCGTGGAATTCCAACTTGCTTTGCCCCAATGGCTGAGTATGACGGTCCAGACCTCATGGGACATTCTCCGGCTCCTGGCCGCAGAATAATGAGAGGATCTTTATTATGGTTATTAAGAAAGACAATCAAGCACAAGTAAGTGGTAGGTGTCGGTGTCAAAACCGGCCGATCTCGGGTAGGGGGTCCCGGACTATGTGTCTGAGGATAGAAGGTAACAGGAGACAAAGGGGACACAATGTTTACCCAGGTTCGGGCCCTACTAATGGAGGTGAAACCCGACTTCCTGCTTGATTGACTTTGATGAGTATAGGGGTTACAAGAGTTGATCTACCTCGAGATCGTAATGGCTAAACCCTAGTTGTCTAGCCTATGTGAATTCTCCTTGTCTCTACGGACTAAACCCTCTGGTTTATATAGACACCGGAGGGGCCTAGGGTTGTACAGAGTCGGCTTACAAAGAAATGAAGCTATACATCCGGACGCCAAACTTGCCATCCACGCAAAGGAGAGTCCCATACGGACACATGGGAAGGCCTTCTACCTTATATCTTCACGGCCCATTAGTTCGACCCATATCACACAGCTCGGACACCCGAGGACCCCATAATCCAGGACTCCCTCAATAGCCCTTGAACCAGTCTTTCGATGACGATGTGTTTGGTACGTAGATTGTCTTCAGCATTGCAAGACGGGTTCCTCCTCAAAATACTTCAAAGTAGTCTTCTGAATAAGAGAACTGTATCCGGCTCTGTATAACAGCCACAACCCTCGACCACAAGGGCAAGATATTTAATCAAAGTATGGTCTATCTACTGACAACTTTTTCGGCAAAACGTTACGTCTGGCCTCTTTATCATTTCGAACCATTTTTTAGCCTCCCGCTTCGCGTTTCGAGGCGCAACCTCTATTGACACGTCTTGTCAAAGCAGAGATCGTGTCCCCTTATTGTGGGATTCTCATCAATATGGGTTTGGGTAATCCAACTGTGCCATTCGCACGACCCCATGGAAACAGGCAGATTTTAAGGCTTGAGTGGGGCGTTTGATATTCACTGCCTATATAAGCGGATAAAGATCCGTTCTTTTTACCTCACGCCTTCTTCCCCCTGCTTTCCCATCCTTAAGTTCTAGCGCCTAAGCTTAAACCTTTCCCACCACCTCCAACCTCTCCAGCCATGTTCGGATCTGGCTTACAGGGCAAGTGGATGACCTCCTCCGTTACGGAGAAGGACGTCAAGGAGCTCCAGGAAGCGGGGTACCTGGCTGCGGACGTCGCGCACAGGCTCCCTGCCAAAAAGCAAGTCATCCCCAATCCGGAGCCCGGCGAGAGAGTGGTGTTTATCCCCCACTTCCTCCATGGACTAGGGTTTCCTCTCCACCCTATTGCCCGTGGCCTCATGTTCTATTATGGGCTAGATTTCCATGATCTAGCCCCAAATTCCTTCCTCCACATCTTGGCGTTTATCGTCGTGTGCGAGGCGCTCCTCCGCATCCCCCCACTTCGGCCTATGGCTCAAGGTTTTGAACGTGAAGCCGAAGGTGGTCGACGGGCAGCACGCGGACTGCGGCGGTGCCATGGTGAGCAAGCTCCCCAACATCACCTGGCCCAAATGGGCCTTCGTGGAGACTGTCAAGATATGGCAGCAGGAGTGGTTCTACATCACCGAACCTCGTGGCGCCACATGGGCAGCCACTCCTGAGTTTAGATTCGGACCCCCAATGCGGCTCGCGTCGTGGACCAACAAGGGTCTGGACTGGGGGTCGACCGACGAAGTGACGATGCTGCAAAAGCACATCAAAAATATGATAGAGAGGAGCGACAGTATCACTGATGTGATTCAGGTGATGCTTTTCCGCCGGATCCTCCCCTGCCAGCGCTGGCCTCTCCATATGTGTGAGTTCAATCCGGAAGGGCCGCGAACCCTGCAACGATTCTTCGGCACAACGCACGAAGAGATCTGGAAGTTGCTCTTCAAGGCCTAGAAAACGTGGCCGGAGACGACCGACGACATCGACCTCGACAACGCACATCCGGCCACCCCGGTAAGCATTTAGTTTCCAAACATAACTTCAGTTCACAAATCAAAGGGTATGCTGAGCCTTCCATCCTTCAATCAGGGCTGGACAAAGAAGGAGGAGCGGATCAAGTGTCCGGCTCCGCTACCCGAAGACCCGACCATTCCTCTGCTAACGAGGATGCTGGTCCCGGCGCTGTATCAGGCGCCGGAGAAGAAGGCCAAGAAGAAGAGCAAGGAGGCCAAAGGTGGCCTTCGCCGTAAAGGTACTTCGGATGCTATGTCCGGAGAGATCGAAACTCCCTCCTCCCATGAGGGAGATCAAGACGATGAGGAGGAGGAGGCAGAGAGCGATTCTCCCCTTAAGGGGAGGAAGAAGAAAAGGGCGGCCTCCGTAGACCCGGAGGCGGGGGTGTCCAAGAGAGTGAAGATATCCCTCTCGGACGGCTCGGATTCGGATGCCAAAGCCATCCCCGAGCGGCACCCCAGGGCGAAGCCCCAGGCCGCATCGTAAGTATCCGAGGATGCTTTATATATATCCGGTCTTTTATGATTGTAGGATAACATATTATATTATGTGTTTCAGTCCGGCCCGTGACCTCCCCCAACTATCACCATCTGAGGGGAATTCCCTGGTGCCGGAGATGGTGGAGAGCGAGAGGCCTCTGCGAGCCTCTCCGCCCCCACCGCAGATGACACTGAGGTGTTACCCCAAAGGACCTTTTCGGGCCACGGAGAGGCGCGGGAGGCCGCCAAGACGATGCCAGAGGGTAATGCCTTGGCTGCCGAGAACATGGGGGGCGCAACCCCCATGGAGACTGACGACGGGGGCCCTGACAAGTCCGCCCCCCAGCCGAACACCATTCCGGAGACCCATGTGGCTCCAAAATCGAGTGAGCAACCCCCTACAAAGGAGGGGGGAGCGCCAACTCCGGTGGCGACCTCCACTAATCCGAAGGCGCCAAACACTTTGATGGAGGCACTGCGACGTGCTTCCATCATGGAGGAGCACCGCACCCTGTTGGGTGTGGTGGTTGAGAAGATTCAGTCTGCCAAGAGCGGGCTGAACGAAGCCTTCACCAGCCTACTAACAGGCTTCGAGGTATGCGATGTAATATTCTTAGCCGCTTTTTGTATGAAAAATATGCCTGTGTATAGATAGTAGCCCCTGAGACTCTGTTCAGTTTTGAAAAATGGTTGAACAGAGGATCAAATAATAATCGCAGGAGGTAACGTACTGGTCTATTGGTAAACAAGCTTCCCTGTTAGGGGCGACCGCCCAGGTCGCTGAAGTTTCTGAACTCAAGCGGAAGCTGCAGCTGGCCGATGATGATACCATCCACATGAACAAGCGGTTCAATGAAGCGCAAGGTATGTTTGAATAATTATTTACACACCTGAAGTGATATGCCAATGTGGAGTCTAAGCTCCTGTATTGCCTTGATCATTATTGCAGGTAGTGCGGCCGAGGTCGAGACCCTGAAGAGCGCCCTCGCCCAAGCCAAGGAGCAGGCATAGGTGAGCAAAGCAGCCGCTGACAAAGCGGCCGCGGATTTAAAGGCCGAGCAGGTCGCCCGCCGTCAGTATGAGGAGCGGTTTCCGAAGTAGAGCAAGAGCTCAAGGACACCGCCGGCAAGTGCGAGGCCTTGGAGGAGAAGAATAAGGCCCAAGCGGTCGATCTCGCCAAAGCTCTCCAGGAGGCCAATGAGGCGTGGACCGAGTCCCGGGTGGCCCACGAGGAGATCAAACAGGCCGAACAGATAGCGGCTGGTAAGCCCTTTCTTTTGTAGAGTAAATTTGGCAGTCAGAAATACGCCTTGCTCACTCGACTATGGAGTTCTCCAGATGCCTTTGCAGATCTTCCGAAGAGCGCTGCCGACGCCGCGCGGTTTTTTTGGGCCCATGAGGGGAACATGACGGAGAAGCTCTTCTGGTCACAGTATCTGGCGCCGGAGCGTCCAGCGCTGTTGAACAACCAGATGATGCAGCTGGCGGAGCTGCATAGGATGTCCGGCTTGGCCAGGAAGGACCTCATAGTCCGGCTGTGGCCAACTGAACCCATTCCTAGCAGCTACTTCGGCCTGGTGAAGCGACTCGCCGACGCCCTGCCCCGAGTCGAAGCTGTAAAGTGCTCGGCGTGCATAGAGGGTGCGCAGATGACCTTTGCCCATGTCAAGATGTACTGGGCTAAGATGAAGGCCACCGTCGTGGTGACCAAGGGCCCGCCCGAAGGCAAGGATCACCGCAAGCCGGAGCGATATTTCGATGATGTCCTGGAGGGTGCCCGGATAGTAGAGGGCCAGTGCTCGAAGAATATTGTGTTCAAATGAATGTATCTGGGTTGTCCAGCCCTTATTTTGTGAACCAAGGCTTTGTAATATATTTATGCCTTTATTCTGAAATTATTTACCTCCTATGCGGCCGTTTTTAATTCTGAGAGTTTACCAGTCATCGGCTTCAGCCCCCACGTAGATGCTACAGGGGTGTTCGGAATAGCACATGATCACACTTGACCCAACGTCTTGGTCCGTAAAGGAGGTGTCTGCGGAGCGAACCAGGAAATCAGACTGTGCGGCTTTATCACTCTCACTTAGCCATAGGAGTTTGACAATGGGACTAGGAACTAGCCCCTGGTGCGTGTGCAGCTATCCGAACTTGGATGCCTTAGGTGCGTGACTGGATGAAGGCTAGTCCTTCGTATAATACGAAAGAAATCACAAGAGATTTATTGTAAGTCACCGAATCGCTGACCAGCTCTCGCCATATCATGATAGTTAATTTTCGGCTTTCTCTACTGAGGTGCTTGACCGGACGAACCAGAAACTCAATTGCAGTAGTTCTCCCTTTTCCACCTTAGCAGAACAAGCGGAATGTTCGGGATGCCGAAGTGTACTCTAAAAGTATTCACACTTATTTTTTTGGAAAATATGTGTGGGCGAATAGAGCCCCTGGTATTGAAGCTATATCAGAATGTATATGTGGCAATCTTAGCACAAAAGAGGAATGCAGATTATGAAACAAACCAAGACCGAATGAGGGTTGGTAAAAAATTGTTTTCATTATAATCTGTTTGATACGTCAAGATGTGCTATTACAGATAGTATGAAATTGCGTTATATCAACTAGAGGGGGTGAATAGGCGATTTTTACAAATTCTGCACTGAGGAATTTCAGGGTGAGGAAATTCCTAAGCAACGAACTACTTAGCAGCGGAATAAGTACTTAGATGCAAGCATAACAGAGTAGTAGCACAGTCATCATGATGAAATAAAAACAAGCACAGAGTACAAGTAGCATAAACACAGGATAAGGAGGCTGAAGACAAACTCACTGAAGAAATTGAACTGAGGAAATTGAGAAAGTCTTTAGTCAAAGTCTTCAAACAGTAACGATCAAGTATAACAACACAGTAATGAGGAAATGAAAGAGTTGAGGAAATAGAACTAGTTAGCTCGGTGAAGACAATGATTTAGTAGACTAGTTCCAACTGCTGTGATAGTTGTAGGTCTGATTGGAGTGGCTAGGTATTTAAACCTGAGGACACACAGTCCCAGAAACACAGTCCTCACCGTATTCTCCTTGAGCTAAGATCACATAGACCTCGCCCAATCACTCGTGGTAAGTCTTCAGGTGACTTCCAAACCTTCACAGACTCGGTCACTCGGCGATCCAGAATTTCCTCTTGGATGCTCTAGACCATGATGCCTAATCGCCTGGACGATGCACATCCCTCAAAGGTAACATGCGTCGGTTCCACACAGGAACAATTTCTTCAGTGATGCTCAATCACTTTCGGTTTGTAGGTGTTTGGTTTGGGTGTTTGGGTTTTTCCTCACTTGATGATTTTCGCTCAAAGTCCTCGGAGGATGGGATGCTCTCAATGAAAAGTGTCAGTTTCTCACGGAGCAGCCAACCAGCTAGTGGTTGTAGAGGTGGCTATTTATAGACTAGGGAGCAGCCCGACATGATAATACATAAATGCCCTTCAATGATATGACCGTTAGGTGGGTAGATATTTTGGGACAGCTGGCGCATAGCACAACAACGGTCGAAAATTTGAGCTCTCAAATTCCTCAGGGCTATCATGTTCCTCACTGGTAGGCAATCCGCACTGGCGAATTCCTAACTCCTCAGTCAGAACAAATTCCTCAGAGACCAGAAGATCTACGTCTTTGACACTGAAGAGATTGACTGAACTGTATGAGATTTCCAATGGCTTCACTCGAAAGGATTGGTAGGTGTAGGATTTTGAGATGACCATCACTTGGAAACTTTTCCTTAGTTTTACCTCGACCCCCTTTAACAGTACGGTGTTTCCTATGACTCAAGAGAGAGAAAATGAAACTACGAAAACAGAAGTCTTCCCGCTTCATATTCCTCGCATGAATATCAAGTCTTCAGGATCACACCAATTTCTTCACTTTCAAAGTCTTCAGAAGGCCAAAGTCTTCAGTTGAAGACATTCATTTTTAGGGGTCGGCTTTCTCTGTAAATATCAAACTCCTCATAGACTTATAGAACTGTGTACACTCACAAACGCATTAGTCCCTAAACCTATAAGTCTTCAATACACCAAAATCACTAAGGGGCACTGGATGCACTTACTGTTGGGGAACGCAGTAATTTCAAAAACAAATCCTACGCACATGCAAGATCTATTATGGTGATGCATAGCAACGAGAGGGGAAGAGTGTTGTCCACATACCCTCATAGACCGTAAGCGGAAGCATTATGACAATGTGGTTGATGTAGTCGAACGTCTTCACGATCCGACCAATCCTAGCACCGAAGGTACAACACCTTTGCGATCTGCACACGTTCAGCTCGGAGACGTCTGGCGAACTCTAGATCCAACTGAGTGTTGAGAGTTTCGTCAGCACGACGACATGATGACGGTGATGATGAAGCTACCAGAACAGGGCTTCGCCTAAGCACTGCAAAGATATGACCGAGGTGGATTATGGTGGAGGGGGGCACCGCACACGGCTAAGACAATTGTCAACTTGTGTGTCTATGGGGTGCCCCCTCCCCTGTGTATAAAGGAGTGGAGGAGGGGAGGGGGAGGCCCTCTATGGCGTGCCCAAGGGAGTCCTAGTCCCACCAGGAGTAGGATTCCCCCCTTCCCTAGTTGGATTAGGAGAGGAAGGAAAGGGAAGGGGGGCACCCAATCCGGATTGGGCTTGGGGGGGGGGGCTCCTAGGCTCCCTTCTCCTCTCTCCTACTATGGCCCAATAAGGCCCATATACTTACCGGGGGGTTCCGATAACCTCCCAGCACTCTGGTATATTCCCGGACTCACCCGGAACCATTCTGATGTCCAAACATAGGCTTCCAATATATCGATCTTTATGTACCAACCATTTCGAGACTCCTCGTCATGCCCATGATCACATCCGGGACTTCGAACAACCTTCGGTACATCAAAACACATAAACTCATATTACTGATCGTCACCGAATGTTAAGCGTGCGGACCCTACGGGTTCGAGAACTATGTATACATGACCGAGACTCATCTCCGGTCAATAACCAATAGTGGAACCTGGATGCTCATATTGGTTCCTACATATTCTATGGAGATCTTTATCGGTCAAACCGCATAACAACATACGTTGTTCCCTTTGTCATCGGTATGTTACTTGCCCAAGGTTCGATCATCGGTACCCAATACCTAGTTGAATCTCATTACCGGCAAGTCTCTTTACTCGTTCCGTAATGCTACATCCCATAACTAACGCATTAGTCACATTGCTTGCAAGTCTTATAGTGATGTGCATTACCGAGAGGGCCTAGAGATACCTCTCCGATACATAGAGTGACAAATCCTAATCTCGATCTATGCCAACTCAACAAACACCATCAGAGACACTTGTAGAGCATCTTTATATCACCCAATTACGTTGTGATGTTTGATAGCACACTAAGTGTTCCTCCGGTATTCGGGAGTTGCATAATCTCATAGTCATAGGAACATGTATAAGTTATGGAGAAAGCAATAGAAATAAACTAAACGATCATAGTGCTAAGCTAACGGATGGGTCTTGTCCATTACATCATTCTATAATGATGTGATCTCGTTCATCAAATGACAACACATGTCCATGGCTAGGAAACTTAACCATCTTTGATTAACGAGGTAGTCAAGTAGAGGTATACTAGGGACACTCTGTTTGTCTATGTATTCACACATGTACTAAGTTTCCGGTTAATACAATACTAGCATGAATAATAAACATTTATCATGATATAAGGAAATATAAACAACAACTTTATTATTGCCTCTAGGGCATATTTCCTTCAGTATCCCACTTGCACTAGAGTCAATAATCTAGTTCACATCGTCATGTGATTTCACACCAATAGTTCACATCTTTATGTGATTAGTTCGCACCTTCATGTGACTAATACCCAAAGGGTTTACTAGAGTCAATAATATAGTTCACATTGCTATGTGATTCAGACCCAAAGAGTGATCATGTTTTGCTTTTGAGAGAAGTTTAGTCTACGGGTCTGCAATATTCAGATCCGTATGTATTTTGCAAATTTCTATGTCTACAATACTCTGCACGGAGCTACTCTAGCTAATTGTTCCCACTTTCAATACGTATCTAGATCAAGACTTAGAGTCATCTAGATCGGTGTAAAAAACATGCATTGATGTAACTCTTTACAATGAACTCTTTTATCACCCCCATAACCGAGAAATATTTCCTTATTCCTCTAAGGATAATTTTGACCGCTATCCAGTGATCTACTCCTAGATCACTATTGTACTCCCTTGCCAAAATCATGCTAAGGTATACAATAGGTCTGGTACACAGCATGGCATACTTTATAGAACCTATGACTGAGGCATAGGTAATGACTATTCATTCTCTTTCTATTTTCTATCGTGGTCGGGTTTTGAGTCTTTACTCAACTTCACACCTTGCAACACAAGCAAGAACTCCTTCTTTGACTGTTCCATTTTGAACTACTTCAAAATCTTGTCAAGGTATGTACTCATTGAAAAATATAGCAAGCGTCTTGATCTATCTCTATAGATCTTGATGCCCAATATGTAAGCAACTTCACCGAGGTTTTTCATTAAAAAATTCTTATTCAAGTATCCTTTTATGCTATCCAGAAATTCAGTATCATTTCCGATCAACAATATGTCATCCGCATATAATATCAGAAATGCTACAGAGCTCCCACTCACTTTCTTGTAAATACAGGCTTCTCCAAAATTCTGTATAAAACTATATGCTTTGATCAACTCATCAAAGCGTATATTCCAACTCTGAGATGCTTGCACTAGTCCATAGATGGATCGCTGGAGCTTGCACACTTTGTTAGCACCTTTAGGATTGACAAAACTTTCTTATTGTATCATATACAACTCTTCTTTAAGAAATCCATTATGGAATGCAGTTTTGACATCCATTTGCCATATTTCATAAAATGTGGCAATTGCTAACATGATTCGGACAGACTTAAGCATCACTACGAGTGAGAAAATCTCATCGTAGTCAACACCTTGAACTTGTCAAAAACTTTTTTCAAGAATTCGAGCTTTGTAGATAGTAACACTACTATCAGCGTCCGTCTTCCTCTTGAAGATCCATTTATTCTCAATGGCTTGCCTATCAATGGGCAAGTCCACCAAAGTCCACACTTTGCTCTCATACATGGATTCTATCTCAGATTTCATGGCCTCAAGCCATTTTGCGGAATCTGGGCTCATCATAGCTTCCTCATAGTTCGTAGGTTCATCATGATCAAGTGACATGACCTCCTGAACAGGATTACCATACCACTCTGGTGCGGATCCTACTCTGGTTGACCTACGAGGTTCGAAAGTAACTTGATCAAAAGTTTTAATGATCATCATCATTAGCTTCCTAAATAATTAGTGTAGGAATCACTGGAACCGATTTCTGTGATGAACTACTTTCCAATGAGGGAGCGGGTACAATTACCTCATCAAGTTCTACTTTCCTCCCACTCACTTATTTCGAGAGAAACTCCTTCTCTAGAAAGGATCCACTCTCAACAACAAAGATCTTGCCTTCGGATCTGTGATAGAATTTGTACTGTCAGTGTCAAAACCAGCGGATCTCGGGTAGGGGGTCCCGAACTGTGCGTCTAAGGTTGATGGTAACATGAGACAGGGGACATGATGTTTACCCAGGTTTGGGCCCTCTCTATGGAGGTAATACCCTACTTCCTGCTTGATTGATCTTGATGAATATGAGTGTTACAAGAGTTGATCTACCACGAGATCGTAATAGCTAAACCCTAGAAGTCTAGCCTATATGACTACGGTATTGAGTATCCCCTATCCGGACTAAGTCCTCCGGTTTATATAGACACCGGGGGGATCTAGGGTTACATAGAGTCGGTTACATAATATGGAATCTTCATAGTTGTTCGCCAAGCTTGCCTTCCACGCCAAGGAGAGTCCCATACGGACACGGGCACCGTCTTCGGTCTTCAAATCTTCACAGCCCATCAGTCCGACCCATAGATAACAGGCCGGACGCCCGAGGATCCCTTAGTCCAGGACTCCCTCAGTAGCCCCCGAACCAGTCTTCAATAGCAAGGTGTTCGGCACACGGATTATCTTCGGTATTGCAAGGCAGGTTCCTCGCTTAAGTAGTGTATTCGTCTGTAGATTCGATGTCTCCCCTTGGCTTCTGCGCGCTTAATGTCCTCGTTTTCCACGTGTCGAGCGAATGCGGACAGTTAGGGTATTTTTTGCAAATAACACCCCAGTCCTGTAAGGAAGAGTATCTATTTAAAGAGATTGGATCTCAGATCCTTTCGGCACCAAGCGGAGAAAATCCTCAGAGACCGCCAGGCAGGACCATTCCAACATGGCCAACAACCCCATCTCCTCTTCCCGTTCCAACCTAGAGAGAGGCGAGTGGGAGAGGTGCTTTGTGTCCCATAGCCGATTGGCAAAGCTGCAAACGCAGGGATTTCTCCCTCCAGCAGATCTGGTCCCTGTTCGAGCAGGGTTGGCCTCCTTCAACGACAAAACCTAGGCAGAGGATTCTCCCAATCCGTCTGCGGGAGAATGTGTATGCTTTGTCCTCTATCTGCTGAGGGGGTGGGGTTTCCAATTCACCCATTCCTCCGAGGGATGCTGGAGTACTACGGCCTCCAGCTGCACAATTTTACCACCGGCTCCATCCTCCACATTGCGGGTTATGTCTCCCTATGCAAACTATTCCTAGGTTGCGAGGCCCATTTTGATTTATGGAGAAGACTATTCTGCCTCGTCCCTTGCAATCAAGGTGGATCAATCATTGAAGTGGGAGGAGCCGAAGTGTGGCGCATTGCCGGGACCGGATATCTGTCTGGCACGCCGAAGAAAACTCCCAAACAGTGGTCTTCCGAATGGTTCTACATTGACGATGTCGCTCTACCGAACCCCGTCCGCATAGGCCTCCTCGAGTTTTCAAATGCTCCGCTGAAGAAGCGCCACAGCTGGCGTCCTCAGAGCCTCGAGGAAGAGGATAGCACGGAAATCAGCTTGCTACTGGGCAAGATTAAAATGCTTGCCCAGTCCGCATTGTCAATAGTCGAAGTGATGGCAATTTCCATAACGCGGGGGGTCCAGTCACTCCAATACCGAGGACTGCCCATGTGGCATTATAACAGAGAAGACGATGCCTCATGTTATGGCCGAAAAGGCCCGAAGACCCCCGCCGCTCTACCCAAGATCCTGGCCGAGCTGTATAAAGGGAAGGAGGAGGAGTTCAGCCGTCTCCAACATTGAGATGGGCTTTCCATGTACAATCCTACCAGCTGGGTAAGGTTCGGCTTCACTTAATTTATCTTGTCCTTGGATCATTCGTTGACAGGCAACATCTTATCTGCTCACAATAGGAATGGCGAAAGGCTATCGAGGGGATCTGTGACCCTGCCCCTCAGCCGGAGAATCGCAACTAGGATCCTGACCCCGGATATGAAGAAGACCCAGACATATTCGTGGAGCTTGAGGAGGGAACTGTAACGCCCTCGATGCGGCTATATCTCCTACGTGTCGAAGCACGACTTAGAGGCATAACCGCATTGAAAGCAATGTCACAAGTAAGGCAATCTTCACAAGATCCCATGTAATATAGATAATAAAAAGGGAATGTACATAGTTGGCTTACACTCGCCACGTCAATCAAAGTACATAAATAGCATTACATCATCCAATCACTCATGGCCCAACTATAGTGCCAAAATAAAAGATCAACCGATCGCCCCAACTGGGCACCACTACTGATCGTCAGGGAAAGACACATAGTAACGGTGTGAGTCCTCGTAGAACTCCCACTTGAGCTCAAGCGCGTCATCTGGAACGGAGTCATCAGGCCCTGCATCTGGTTTGGAAGTAATCTGTGAGACACAGGGACTCAACAATCTCGTACCCTCGCGATCAAGACTATTTAAGCTTATAGGTAAGGCAAGGTAATATGTGGAGCTGCAGCAAGCGACTAGCATATATGGTGGCTAACCTGTTCGCAAAAGAGAGCGAGAAGAGAAGGCAAATCACGAACGAATAACTAGAGAACAACCCGCGACAAGCATTACTCCAACACCGTGTTCACTTCCCGGACTCCGCCGAGAAGAGACCATCACGGTAACTCACACAGTTGATTCATTTTAATTAAGTTAAGGTTCAAGTTATCTACAACCGGACATTAACAAATTCCCATCTGCCCATAACCGCGGGCACGGCTTTCAAAAGTTCAAATCCCTGCAGGGGAGTCCCAACTTAGCCCATGACAAGCTCTCACAGTCAACGAATGATATACCTTCTCCCGAGACATTCCGATCAGACTCGGTATCCCGGTTCTACAAGACACTTCGACAAGTTAAAACAAATCCAGCAACACCGCCCGAATGTGCTGACAAATCCCGATAGGAGCTGCACATATCTCGTTCTCAGGGCACACTCAGATTGTCCAAACTTCCGGTAGGCCAGCCCAGAGTTGCCCCTGGTGGCCACCGGCGGCTGACAAGGTGGAACAACACTCAGAGGGGAACTGGCCCTCGGGGGGGGGGGGGTTTAAATAAGATGACCCTCGGGCTCCGGAAACCCAAGGGAAAAAGAGGCTAGGTGACAAATGGTAAAACCAAGGTTGGGCATTGCTGGAGGTGCTTTATTCAAGGCGAACTATCAATGGGTTCCCATTATCACCCAACCACGTAAGGAACGCAAAATCCGGGAACATAACACCGATATGACGGAAACTAGGGCGGCAAGAGTGGAACAAAACACTAGGCTAAAAGGCCGAGCCTTCCACCCTTTACCAAGTGTATAGATGCATTAAGATAACAAGGTAACATAATGATATCCCAACAAGTAAATAATGTTCCAACAAGGAACGATCTCCAATCTTCACCTGCAACTAGCAACGCTATAAGAGGGGCTGAGCAAAGCGGTAACATAGCCAATCAACGGTTTGCTAGGACAGGGTGGGTTAGAGGTTTGACATGGCAATCTGGGAGGCATGATAAGCAAGTGGTAGGCATCGTAGCATAGGCATAGCAAAAGAGCGAGCATCTAGCAAAGCAAAGATAGAAGTGATTTTGAGGGTATGATCATCTTGCCTGCAAAGTTGTCAGAGTTGACTGGATCCTCGAAAGCAAACTCAACGGGCTCCTCGTTAGCGAACTTGTCTCCCGGCTCTACCCAAACAAGACAAACAAGCAAAAGGACACAATCAACCACGTGCAAAGCTCAAACAACATGATGCAAACATGGTATGCTATTCGGGATGCGATATGTGATGCATATGCAAGATTTGACAAGGAATGAATGAACCTGGCCTCAACATGGAAATCCAAGTGTGCCACTGGAAAGGTGAGGTGATTTCGTTTGAAATCGATATAAAGAACACCGGAATCGGAGACACGGTTTGGAAATGGCAATCAATACAAATATGGCACCGGTCTGCGATAAACAGCAAGTAGCCATCTAAATGCAACAAGTTAATTATACTACAACACTCAAACATGGCAAAAAATACATGGCAGGGATCCACTCATGATGCTTAACAAAAGATGAACACTGAGCTATGGCCAATTCATCCATTAACAGGTTCAAACAAGCATGGCAAAAGTGCAATTGGTAAACAGATTTCAGACTTGGTGAAATTAACACTTGTCTGGAATTTCAGATCAGGTAGCACACTTTGGAGCATAAAAACTAGATACTACAGGAACTTAACATGGCAAAGTAAGGCATGGCATGGAGCTACTCAAAGAGCTTAACAAAAGTCCCTTAGTGACCTTGAGCCAAAAGGGATCAGAAAATACAATTGCAAGCATGTGAAAATGGCAAAAACATAATCAGATCACAGACTTGGTGAAAAACTGGAGCATGCAAATCAGATATCAAGTAGGCATGTTTACGAGCTCGATGCACTCATTACAGAGCATGGCATGACAATCTAAGCATACACCCAGCAAGAATACACATAATACAAGCTAGACATGGCAAGAACAACAACATAGCATGCACGGATCAACTACAACATCCTCGGCAAAATCGCTAACAAGTAGACAATCTGCCCAGATTCACGAAATAGCAAAAGTAGAGCTCGATTGACTCAAGCTAGGGTGCTCCATAATTGAAAACAAAGACATGTATGGATAGAGCACTACAAGATTAGCAAATCATCCTTACTGATCATCCTCAAAAGAGGCACGGATCACTAGGAAACAACATAAACATATGGCATATTGATAAAAACAGATCAAGGACTTAGTGGAATTGCTAAGTCCCTGAAATCAGCATTAACAAATGCACCACTTTGCAAGCTTGTGCTAGTCACCACACAAATCACAAAAATACATGGATGGCACCTCTATAAATATGGCAAAGCATATAACAAAACACATGCAGAGCTCAAGGGTATATCATGCACACATTAATCATGGCAAAAATGACAAATAGCTATTTGGAGCAGCAGATCTGACAACTAACTCAAATAGCACTCTTCCAACAGCATTTCGGGCATCAAGATGAACTCAAATGAAAATGATGCAATGAGACTAAATGATGTGCTCTCTGAGGCGAACATTTTGATATGCTACACGCCCAAAACGGAGTTACGGATGCGGAGATATAGCATGATGAAGTTAGCAAAATAATTAGGGTTAGGGATGAAAAGTCAACCCCGAGATTTAAATCTCAGATCCGGATCCGGGGCTTCACGCAAAACAAGGTTCGCCGGAATCCCTGTAGCTGGCCGGAGATGTCGCCGGACTTGCCGAGGAGCTCGCCGGAGTGGTGGTGACCGGATCTGGCCGAGGGGCGCCGGAGAGGTGGCCGGACCGGCGAGGCTGCTGCCGGCCTCCGGGCGGCGCGGCGAGCTGGGCGGCCGCGGCGGAGGTCGCCGGAGCCGGGATCCGCGGCGGTGCGGCGAGCTGGGCGAAGGGCGCCGGCGAGCTGCGCGGGCGGCGCGCGGGTAGGTGCGGGCGGCGGGAGGAGCCGGGCGGCGGGGCGAGGCGGCTGGGCCGCGGGGGCCCCGCACGGGCTTCGCGGGCCGGCGGCGGGAGGCGGTGGCTGGGGCCACGCGGCGTGCAGGGATTCGTCGGGCGGCGGCGGCGCGCTTTGTCCGGCCGGACCGGACGTGTCCGGCGCGGCGCGAGGCGATTTTTTTAGGGTTTGGGGAAGAAGGACCCAAGGATTTCGGAGGAGGGGCTATTTATAGGCATAGAGGGAGCTAGGAGTGTCCAAATGAGGTGCGGTTTTCGGCCACGCGACCGTGATCGAACACTCTAGATGATGGAGAGGGCTTTGGTGGGTTTTGGGCCAAAATGGAGGGGTGTTGGGCTGCAACACACACGAGGCCTTTTCGGTCCCTCGGTTAACCGTTGGAGCATCAAACGAAGTCCAAATGGTACGAAACTTGACAGGCGGTTTACCGGTAGTAAACCAAGGCTGCTTGGCAAGTCTCGGTCCAATCCGGAAATGTTTAACCCCCACACATGAAAGAAAGGTAGAAATGACCACCAGAGAAGAACGGAGCGCCGGAATGCAAAACGGACAACGGGGAAAATGCTCGGATGCATGAGACGAACACGTATGCAAATGCAATGCACATGATGACATGATATGAGATGCATGACAACGACAACAACACACGGAGACAAAAACCCGAACCCGAGAAAATAAAATAAGTTAGCGCCGGAAATGGCAAGAGTTGGATTACATATTAGGTAAATCATATCCGGGGTGTTACAGGAACGTTCTATCAGATGAGCTACGATGGTACATATGTACCTATTATCACCGATTACCCTGGCCTCCTTCCAGATTCACACGTAAGTGATCCGAAGACACCTTATTCAAAAGAAATCTCTCCTTCCTTCCTACCCACCGCACTATCATGTGCTCAAAAGGGGAAGGGTTCGGCGCGCCATACCGCTCCAGGGGTACCTCCGAAGAGGGCGTCCCCTACTCCGGGCGAGTCTTCCAAGAGGAAAGCAAACGAAGACACGGCAGTACCTTCATCGAAGAGGTATGAATTCGCCAACATGCACCTGAGCAGTCACGTCCAACCGTGACCTTCCCATTTTCCATGTTTCAGGAGAAAGGTGCGCCGGACTATATCCGGAGGTTCGAGCGGCCGTACTTTCCGCAGCCAGGATTCAAATCCTGCCGTGAAGACGGGGGCTAATGCGGGGGCGACGCCGGACTGTCCTCCAGCCGAGGAATCGGGCGATGTATCCGTCACCAACTCGGAAGTGGAGAGTGCCATGAATCATCGGCGCCGCCGGGCCATTTTACAAGACCCTGGCTTTTCAGAAGAGTTGTTTAATGCATTCAGCTCGGCCGATGCATACATCCGAGCTGCTCGAGATGGAATTAGCAGGGCCACAAAGCAACATTTGAAAGATGTGTGTAGATAAATTTGTTTTGTCTGACTATGATAACCATATGCCAGTAGCCCCCGAGACTTAAAGGAGTTGAAACAACTAATTTAAGGATCAATGTACAACCAGGTGCTTACGGAGAAGAACACCCAGCTAGCTCAGGAACTAGAAAAGATTCAGCGCCAGCTGCTTGCGGCCAATGCCGAACTGGAGAAATACAAGGCATCTCCCGGTAATATTTCCCTCTATCAAAAATTCATAATGATACACTGATAGTGTGAATCTGGGTACTTATCTTCGTGTTGGGTCGTTAGACCAAGTACGGGAGCATCTGGACGTCGCTCGAAGCGAAGAACACGGAGCCAAAAAGCTACTAGCAGCGCGCGAGCGTGTATTGACAAAAGTCGTTAAGGAGAAAAAGAAACTCCAGGATTCGAACGCCAAACTGGGCGAAGAACTGAAAGATGTGCGAGCTCAGCTAGCGGACTCTGTGAAGGAGAACAAGAAGCTGCGAGGCGGCATATTCAGTACGTGGCCGCTTTTATCTTATAAGAGTTTGGAGGTAACGGTAGCTGATATAGCTGTAATTGCAGGTGTGTTGACGAACCGCCCCGAAGAGGAGGTGTCCGGATCATCAAGTGATCTTCTGCAAGGGCTGTCGCAGTTGCACAAGCAAGCTCGGTAGGTGATGCGGAGTGTAGCCAAGGCCTTATGGCCATCCAACTCCCCTCCAGGAAGCATGGAGAAGCTGGTAGAGTTGTTCAAGGGAGCGCGGCGGCGTGTCCGGCTGTGGAAGATATCGGCCTACCAAGAGGGTGCGCGAGAGGCCTGGGCCATGGTGAAGACGCGATATACGAAGCTGGATCCTAATCACATGGCTCATGTCAGACCGCTAGGGCCGAATGGGGAAGAAATTCCTGTTAGTTTAGTATATGACCAAGTAGAGGTGGCCACCAAATATTCCCAACAGATTGTAAATTAGACCGCCTTTTGGACGGTATAGAGAGGAAGTGTTTGAGTCGTGAGTGACTATGTACTTTCCTTCTAGCTGGATAATAAAGACAATTGTCATCGCCGACCTTTTCGCTTCAACCTCTTGACCCGAAGGTTCAGAGTGTTTCCGAATACCGTAGCGGTAGAATATACCGGGGTATGCGTGGAAACCAGGCATAGGGGTCATAATTGCTCAAACAGACAATGTGTATCCGGCTAGTTATGTTATATTACATTATGTAAGAAACATTTTCTAGAGAGAATAGTTCCGTTAAGGGTTCCTTTCCCTGGGTGTGCATGCATGTTAATGTGCATGTCCGAACTATGATTGATAAAATCGTAGAGTAAGTAACATCTGGGGTTCACAATGGAGTGAATGCGGAAACACCTTTAATTCGCCGACCGAATATTCCCTTAAGAACGCTAGCTTTCGGCTTCACCCAGTCTGAGGTACACATCCGGATGGCCCGGCAGTAAAAATCGCAGAGGTGCTCCCTTTATGCCCTAGCCGAACTAACAGGAACGTAGGGCATAAGCACAGGAGCCAGGCAACCCAGCTTGGCCAAAACTTAGGTCATATCAATGCATATAGTGGCAAAGAAAGGGTACATATGGAAAAAAGGAACGCATATGTGCTGAGCTTGATGCTCGAAGAATAGTCGCAAGCTTCTGTACGAGAAGCCCCCAGGTATAATGAACGTACATATTTAGAGATGTACGCGTCAGGTAGGGATGGTCTAGCCACACTAAAGCCGTAAGGCTAAAGAGAAAGTGAAAAAGGTAAAAGACGAAAAGAGAAAAAAATAATAATGGTAATAACAGGAGAGAGGAAACGAACACATAGTTTGGCGTTAGGCATAATATCGTCGTAGTCTGGCCGCATTCCAGGGGTTTGGCTCCAGGTGATTATCTGATGCATCACGTAGGTGGTACGCTCCTCCGGTGAGAACTTCGTCAATGATGAAGGGACCCTCCCACTTGTGCTTGAGTTTGTCCTTTTTATTCTCCGACAAGCGTAGAACGAGTTCACCAACGTTATACGTCTTGGCCCGCACTTCTCTACTTTGATACCTACGAGCCTGCTGTTGATAAAATGCGGAACGGGCTTTGGCGACGTCGCGCTCCTTCTCCAAGGCATCTAAGTTGTCCTACCAATCAATCTCGGCTTCTCTCTCTTCGTACATACGCACTCGAGGTGAGTCATGAATAATATCGCAGGGTAACACTGCTTCCGCACCGCACACCATGAAGAAGGGTGTATATCCAGTAGAGCGGTTGGGCGTGGTCCACAGCCCCCAGAGTACGGAGTCAAGTTCCTCCACCCAGTGCTTGTCTAATTCCTTTAAAGACTGCACTAGTCTAGGTTTGATGCTGCTCATAATAAGACCATTAGCCCGTTCGACTTGACCATTTGTTTGCGGGTGATAGACAGAGGAGTAATCGAGCTTAATGCCTAGATTAGCGCACCAGGTTTTCACCTCATCGGCTGTAAAATTGGAGCCATTATCGGTGATTATACTGTGCGGGACACCGTAACGGTGTACCACGCCGGATATGAAATCTATTACTGGCCCCGCTTCGGTAGTTTTAACTGGTTTGGACTCTATCCACATAGTGAATTTATCCACCATGACCAGCAGATACTTTCTCTTATGGCTTCCTCCTTTAAGGGGTCCGACCATATCGAGTCCCCAGACCGCAAAAGGCCAAGTGATGGGGATTGTTTGTAAAGTAGTGGGTGGCATATGGCTTTGATTGGCAAAGAGTTGGCATCTGACGCAACGTTGGACAAGGTCCTAAGCATCTGCTCGGGCCGTCGGCCAATAAAATCCTGTACAGAAGGCCTTGCTAACAAGGGCCCGAGCTGCGGCGTGGTGACCGCCGAGTCCGGCATGAATTTCAGCCAAGAGCTACCGCCCCTCTTCCTCAGATATACATCATTGAAGGACTCTGGTGGCGCTTTTCTTATAGAGCTCTCCATCATGAACCGTGTACGCCTTTGAACACCGGACAATGCAGCGGGCCTCATTCTGGTCCTCAGGAAGCTCTTTCCTGTTAAGGTAGGCCAGGAAGGGTTAGGTCCATGGGGCAATGACTGCCATGATGAGATGCGTCGACAATGTTATTTCGGTGGCTGAGCCCCCGACGATGTCGGTGTTTTCGGGATCTAGGGTTATGTTTGGATCCGGACTAGTATTGCCGTTTTCCCCTGCCACACCACGGATGGCTTAAAGAGCCTTTCCAGGAAAAAATTAGGTGGGATGGGGTCGCGCTTAGCGCCGATACGAGTAAGAACATCCACCGCTCGATTACTTTCTCGAGCCACATGATGGAACTCGAGCCCTTCGAATCGGGCCGACATTTTTATGACTACGTTACGATACGCTGCCATCTTCGGATCTTTGGCGTCGAAATCTCCATTTATTTGAGATATTGCAAGGTTTGAGTCCCCACGTACTTCTAGGCGTTGTATGCCCATGGAGACAGCCATCCGGAGACCATGCAATAAGGCCTCATATTCAGCTGCGTTATTGAAGTCTGTGTATAGTATTTGGAGAACCACTACAAAAAAAAGACACATCCGTGACATTTTGGGCCGAACGAATTTTTTTCTGTCATACACATGACACTTATATGACGATAATTGTGAGAAAACCCGGTATCATCATAGATGTGGTGGGCTCCTACTTCTATGACAAAAAATCATGACAGAAAATGGGCTTTTCGTCCTGGGCGGGCCGGAGACGCAGCTGCATGACATTCTTTGGGCCGTCCATGACGGAAAAAACCGTGGTAGAAGCGAGGGCGAGGAAAATTTCGGGGAGTTACCGGTTACGGTGGGAGGTCAGGGCCGAGCGATGCACGTTTCTCTCGTACACGTACGCGTGTGTGCGCGAGGCGTTGGCTCTAACTAAACCCGAGCGAGGCGTTGGGCTCTAACTGAACCCGAGCGATTGCATTGCAGGCTACGCGTTACTGAACCCGAGCGATCGATCGATGGCTGTTAACTGAACCCGATTGAGCGATTCCTTTGCTACTGCTGCTAACCGAAGCCGATCGATGCTACCTCTGGGATGAACAGTGAGCGTTGCGGGGGGGGGGGGGGGGGGGGGGGGGGGGTGGATGAAAAGTGAGCGGTGGCGTTGCCTCTGGATGAACAGGACCCTGTGGTGCGGTGGAGGGCTGGATGAACAGTAGACGGTGGAGGGGTGCCCGTGGAGGGGTGGTTGAACATGACCCCGTGGTGTGGAGGGTTGGATGAAGTTTCATACTTGTTCTAGGTAAAGCGAACGTCTAGCGTGCGTAGAGTTGTATCGGTGGTCGATAGAACTTGAGGGAATATTTGTTCTATCTTTAGCTCCTTGTTGGGTTCGACACTCTTACTTATCGAAAACTGTTGCGACCCCCTATACTTGTGGGTTATCAGGTTCATACTTTCACTAGTGCAAGTTCTCTCAACAATAATAACATAATTGGATCATATAACTTTCCCTCAACATGCAACAAAGAGTCACTCCAAAGTCACTAATAGCGGAGAACAAACAAAGAGATTATGGTAAGGTACGAAACCACCTCAAAGTTATCCTTTCTGATCGATCTATTCAAGAGTCCGTAGTAAAATAACACGAAGCTATTCTTTCCATTCAATCTACCATAGAGTTTGTAATAGAATAACACCTAAAGACACAAATCAACCAAAACCCTAATGTCACCTAGATACTCCAATGTCACCTCAAGTATCCGTGGGTATGATTATACGATATGCATCACACAATCTCATATTCATCTATTCAAACCAACACAAAAAACTTCAAAGAGTGCCCCAAAGATTCTACCGGAGAGTCAAGGCGAAAACGTGTGCCAACCCCTAGGCATAGGTTCATGGGCGGAACCCGCAAGTTGATCACCAAACATACATCAAGTGGATCAATAGAATACCCCATTGTCACCACGGGTATCCCACGCAAGACATACATCAAGTGTTCTCAAATCCTTAAAGACTCAATCCGATAAGATAACTTCAAAGGGAAAAACTCAATCCATTACAAGAGAATAGAGGGGGAGAAACACCATAAGATCCAACTGTAATAGCAAAGCTCGCGATACATCAAGATCGTACCACCTCAAGAACACAAGAGAGAGAGAGATCAAACACATAGCTACTGGTACATACCCTCAGCCCCGAGGGATAACTACTCCCTCCTCGTCATGGAGAGCACCGGGATGATGAAGATGGCCACCGGAGAGGGATTACCCCCTCCGGCAGGGTGCCGGAACGGGTCTAGATTGGTTTTCGGTGGCTACGGAGGCTTCTGGCGGCGGAACTCCCGATCTATTCTGCTCTTCGAAGTTTTTAGGGTATATGGGTATATATAGGAGGAAGAAGTACGTCGGTGGATCTCCGGGCTGTCCACGAAGCAGGGGGCGCGCCCAGGGGGTGGGCGCGCCCCCACCCTCATGGGTAGCCCGGGACTCTCCTGGTCCATCTCCGATACTCCGTGAGCTTCTTCTGGTCCAAAAATAAGTTCCGTGAAGTTTCAGGTCAATTGGACTCCGTTTGATTTTCCTTTTCTGCGATACTCTAAAACAAGGAAAAAGAGAAACTGGCACTGGGCTCTGGGTTAATAGGTTAGTCCCAAAAATAATATAAAAGTGCATAATAAAGCCCATAAACATCCAAAACAGATAATATAATAGCATGGAACAATCAAAAATAATAGATACGTCGGAGACGTATCAGAGCCCAAGACGGTGTCATCACCAGAACCTTTGGTAGGCGAAGACCGCCTTTTGTCAGGATAGCTTGTACTGGCTGTCCCCTTTCAAGTTGGCCATTGTTGGATCCCTTACCGCTCAATATTTGGGGAGAGGACCAGGGCCTATATAAGTAGAACTAGCCACCACAGTGGAGACGGGACCGGAGAGGATCGACCTCATCACAAGTAGAGAGTGGATCCAAGATCATCTCACCCACACAAGTTCACCAAGCACAAGAACACCTCAACCTCAAGAGGTTGTTCTTCCCCCTAGTAATTTTTCTCCCCCCTAGTAATTGTTCCTCATCAGCCCAAGAGGTAATCCACCACCACACACTGGAGTAGGGTATTACACCACAACGGTGGCCCGAACCAGTATAAATCTTGTGTCCTTCTGTGTCGTGAGTTCTTTGAGTTCGTCTGCAAGATCTTAGAGAGCTAGGGCGTGCATCGATAGGGAGAAAACCTTCGTGCGCACCCTAGTGTTCGAACCTCAAGTGTTTGCCAGAACCCGTGATCCGACATTTGGCGCGCCGGGTAGGGGTGCGCCGAAGCTTCCTTCAGTCGCCCCGCGCCCTGTTGCTTTGTCGTCTCCATGACAGACGTGCGCCGCGCTCGTGCTGAGCATCGGGCTGCCCTCGCAGCCCACGTCGCTCAGAAAGCTCCATCGGCGGGCCACATCGTCGTTCCCCGTCGCCTGCCGCCAACGTCGCCACCGTTCCGGCGGGGAACAAGCAGCAAGCATCCTCGCTGCACCCTTCGGTGCGGCGGGACGGCCGCACCGCCACTCCATCGCTGACCCTGGCCGGTTCTTCTTCCCATGCACGTCACCCTCCCATGGACGCACGGGCCACGCTCCTCATGGCGCACGAGCTCCTGCGCTACCGTCCGGTCGACGACCTCTACAAGGACTGGCTCGACCGCATCACCGAGCTTGTCCGCGCTGCAGCGGGCTCCACTGTGCCGTCCCTCTCTCTGCCTCGCCCTCTGCCAGCTACGGGCGACGTAGCCCACGGAGCGCCTCCACCACCTCAGCCCCAAGACGGCACCCTGGCGCCAAGACGCGCGGCTCCGCGACGTGACCCGCCGCGTCCCGCGCCCGCGCGTGAAGAGAGAAGCTGTCAAGAAGTCCCTCGGCCGCAACAAAACGCTCCGCCTCTCCTCGCGCCATCGTGCCAGGACCGGCTGATGCGGCAAGTCCGCACGCCACCTATAGCGGTAGGGCGCGTACCCCATCAAGACCAAGCTTCACCCCCAAGGCGGGTCCCGGTGACCACAGCTGGCTGTCGCGCTTTCACATCCGAGCTGTGTAGCGTCGCCTGGCCAGGCAATTTCAAGCCAGATCTTCCTCCTCGCTACGACGGCACCCCCGACCCCGAGGAGTTCTTGCAACTCTACGAGCTGAGCATCGAAGCAGCCAACGGCGAAGAGAAAGTCATGGCGAACTGGTTTCCCATGGCTCTCAAGGAAGGCGCCCGCTCCTGGCTCCTGAACCTGCCTCCGGGCTCAATCTCCTCCTGGGACGAAATGCGCACCCGCTTCGTCGCCAACTTCCACGGCACTCGCGACCGCCCCCCGGTCGCGGGCGACCTGCACCGCATCAAGCAACAACCAGGAGAGACCCTGCAGAAGTACATTCAGCGCTTCAACAGCGCACGGATCAAGATCCCCAAGGTGACCGATGAGGCCATCATCTCTGCATTCTCTAATGGCGTCTGGGACGTCAAGATGAAGGAGGAGCTCGCCATCCATGAAGAGCGGTGCATGACCCTGGAGCTGTTCAACATCGCGACCAAGAGTGCAAGAGCTGAGGAGGGGTGCCTCTCCCTCCTCGAGCTCCCTGCTGCGGACCCTGAGGAGAAGAAGATCAAGGCCAAGGATGTGAAGCGCAAGAGAGCAGTCGTGCTCGCAGAAAAACCAGACACCAAGCGTGGAAGAGACCAACCAGAGTCATCCAAGGGCGGCCATCCGTCCTGCGCCTTCCACAACCTGAACACCCACAACACCAGCGATTGTCAAGAGCTCAGAGCCATTTGCGAAGGATGCTTCGGTCGGCGCCCTGAGCGCGGCGACCGGGGCGACGACCGAGGAGGACGTGGTGGCGGACGCTGGGACGACCGCGCCCACGCCAGGAGTGGCCCCACTGGCCTCGTGAGGACCACTGGCAAGATCAGCCTCGCGAGGGCGCCTGGAGGGATCAGCCTCATGAGGATCGTCCTCAAGGCAATGTCGGACTCCCTCCGCTGCCGCCACCGCCAAGAAGGAATGATGAACACCATCAGGACGAGGGGGCTGGGGGCTTCCAGGAACCGCGTGCTATCACCTGCATCTTGGGTGGAGCCCAGGCCCCAGCCTCGCAGCGTATCTTCAAGCAATTTGCTCGTGAAGTGAATGCAGTTCTCCCCAAGCTTGAAGCCATGCGCCTGCTCAGATGGTCCCAGTGCCCCATCACATTCAACTCGGCAGACCAGCTCAAGTGCGCAGCTACCACTGGCACCCTCCCGATGCTTTGCTCCCCAGTCATCAGCAACGTGCAACTTACCAAGACCCTCATCGACGACGGCGTAGGGATCAATGTCCTGTCCGTCGACACGTTCGACAGCCTCCAAGTGCCGTATGACCAGCTTCAGCCCACCAAGCCTTTCTCAGGAGTGACCGGCGGTTCTACCACACCGATAGGGCAGGTCCGCCTCCCCGTCACCTTCGGAGAACGCAAGAACTACTGCATCGAGCTCATCAACTTCGACGTTGCGCATATCTGCATGCCATACAATGCCATCCTCGGGTATCCAGCCCTGGCCAAGTTTATGGCAGTGACCCATCATGGCTACAATGTCCTCAAGATGCCGGGAAGCAACGGGATCATCACGGTCCCATGTGAAGAAAGAGATCCGGTGTGCTCCCTCAAGCATGCCATCCAAGTTGCAGCAGTCGACGACCCCGACAGCATGGGCGAGGGCCCTCCTGAGGCCATCCCCAAGAAGAAGAAGAAGTAGCAGCAACGCGCAGGACCTCAGGAGGGTGACGCCATAGCCAGAGCCTCGTCAGGATCAGCGCTCGCTCCAGGGGCGCCTCCCTCCATCGCATAGGAAGGCGCGCCCAACGCCCTTCTCGGGCAGGGCTCGGGGGCTTTCTTCTGGAAGGCCTGAGACTTTGCCCACATCACGAGGAAGGCGCTCGGGCACCACTTGGAGGCGTTCTTCGTGGCACGTTTCCCTCAGGAGGGTACATGGCAAGGACTGCCCACCGTTCAGGAGTTCATCACCTAGACCACCCAGGAATTGCAAGACACAAGGGCCATGCGCGGCGACCGCCGCACGCGAGACGCAGCTTCCCATCCAGGCGAGGATGCCGAGCTGCGTGTCTGCCTCGACGTTCCAGGGCTCAACAGGGCCGCTTCTTAGGAGCTTTTCTGGCCTTCGCACGTGGGACGCTGTGAGGGCCCACCGCACAGCTACATTCGCATGCCCTTTGGCCTGCCAAGTGTATCATCCGCCCACCAGCGCAGCTTGCAGCGCATC
Source organism: Triticum urartu (assembly GCF_003073215.2). Lineage (NCBI taxonomy): Eukaryota > Viridiplantae > Streptophyta > Magnoliopsida > Poales > Poaceae > Triticum > Triticum urartu. Next base: position 138,778,041 of record NC_053023.1, read on the forward strand.
CTAGCGGCTCAGGAGGCCAGGCACCATGCCGTCCAGGTGGAGATGGAGATGGTCCTCAAGGAACCACCGGAGCCCCCAGAGCCTCCCGAGGCTCAGGGCTCCGGTGGCTCGCGAGGAGCAACCCCTTCGCCGTGCACCTTCAGCTGCCCCAACTCTCCTTCGTCAACATAACCAGGTGACATATTTCCAAGTTCATTTAGCTGGGAGCGCCCCTCGGGCTGCATCATTCCCAGGCTGCGTGGGTCCGTCCCTGTGGCATGTATTCCTTTTTATGCCTTTATCTTACCTTGTTGGGGGCGCCCCTCGGGCTGCATTGCCCCCAAGCCGCTCGGGCCTGACCCAGTGGCACGTATCTCTCATGCACTTATTTAAGCCTGCTGCTCTCATGTTTGATCTACCTATGATTACTACTTGCTCGATCACCACCCATCATGGGGACCGCGCGTCGGCCGTCTTTCTTCAGGACCCTTCGCGTGAGTAAATTGAGCACGGCGTCTGTGCTCGGGTCCGTCCCTGCAACGTCGATAAATCCAACGGCTCAGCTCTGTCTGGCGGGCCGGCCCTGTTTACGTCATCTCCTGGGGCTGTTGGTGCTTGGCCTTCTCACGCAATAACCTCAGGAGATTCGTTCGGCTCAGGTTATCTGACCACCTCGCAGGTCCAACATCGCAAACAAGAACCAAGACCAGGCGCAACCCGCCTTGAGGTAGGGCCTCGTGAGTCCCGGGTTGGCCCACGAGTGCCAAGATACACCTCGTCGAGCCCTGCCGTGCAAGCCGCGTGTCAGGGCGGGGTTGTACACGCCCCGGGGGCTCTCCTTAGAGGGAGCCCCCTCCCACGCACAAGTGGAAGCACCATGCTCCATGCTGGCCGTCGACACTGCCGAGGAGCGGCTATGCCCATGCACAAGCGGAAGCACTATGCTCCGCGCTGGTGATAAACAACTGAGGGCGGCTTCATAGTCGTACCAACCTCAGGGAGCCCCAGAGCTCAGTGTCCGGCCTTACCACAACGCCTCCCCTCGGGAGAGCCGTGCGAGGGGGCTGGGCACGGGGGCTACGCTCGGGTCACGCCGAAGCGTACGCCACCCAGCCAGGTCCCTCCTGAGCCAAGCCTCGGCAAGGGCAAAGGTATAGAGATTGTTTGCACGTCAAGGGGGACTCCTGAGCATTGCGACTCAGGAGCCTAACTGGTCAGGTAGCCCCTCACTCCTTGGTCCATCCTAGGTATCCGGTCAGCCCAACGGTGGTTGAGGTATGCGCGGGGCCGGGCTCTGCCGATGTAGAACATCAACCTATCCTCATGTACTCTCTCTGTAAGCCGTTTGTGCATCAAGGGGGACTCCTGAGCATCACGTCTCGGGAGCCTAACTGGTCACGTAGCCCCTCACTCCTTGGTCCGTCCTGGTCTTCGATCGGCCCAACGGCGGTTGAGGTATGCGCGGGTGCCGACGCAGAACACAAAGCAAAATAGGAAGAAAATCACAAAATCTCGAAGCAAATATTACAAGACATATTGTTCTCACAATATCAAATGAAAGTTTTAATGCCTCCACGAGGCTTGATGCATATTGCAGGAATGAAACAGGAAGCAGCCGCAGGTCACCCTGGACACCGCCATCTGCAGTATCGGTGGCCTCACTGGTCGAGGGAGCGAGGACAAAGCCGTGGAACTTCTTCAGCAGGGCCTCCATCTGACCTTTCATGGCTGCGGCGGCGGCCGCACAATGTTTGTCAGCTACGGGCTCCAACAGCTTGTCAAGACAAGCATTGGGGTCGTGAAGGTACAGATGGCAGAAGACACGCGTCAGCGCAGCTGAAGAAAGGACACGAGCCTCCGCCTCAGCCATAGGACCGATGCCCTCCACGACTTCCTCAAGCACCTTCACCAAGTGGGGAAGCAGCTGAGCAGGGCCATCCTCGTCGGTGGTCAGCGGCTTCTCCAGGCCCTTCTCGTACAGTGACTTCAGCACCACACTGGACCTCTTCTCAAGAAGCGAGAAGGCCTCACGGTCTTCGTCCAGGACCTTCGCCTTAACATCGAGCTCGGCCTCCCTCATCTTCGCCTTCTGCTCCAGTTCCTCCAGTCGGCTGCGCTCCACGGCCTGCGCCTTCGTCAGCTCCCCCGGCTCGGCATCGGCCCTTGATGGCGTCCTCCCGAGCCTTCATCTCCTGCTCCTATGCTTTGCGGTCGCGTGCTTCCTTTGCGCGCTCGTCACGCAGCCTCTTTAGCTCACCCTCTAGCTCTCTGCAGTGGTCGCGGGCGGCCTCGACGTCTTTCAGCGCCGCCTCGCGATCGGCCGCAGCTCTAGCGGCGGCCTGCTTCTCCTTCTCGGAGGCCATCGCGGCCTGGCTCAGCGACGCTCGAACGACTGAGTCAGAGTGAAGCCAGCCTGAGGCCAGCTCCAGGCGTCCGGCCACTAGATGCGGGTCCGCACCCAGGAGGTCTTCCCACAGCTTGGCCATCCCCGAGAAGACACGCTCCTAGGCTGCGGAGGCAGGAGAAGAATGCGGGGCCAGAGAAGCAGCAGGAGGAGGAGGCGACATCGTTACCAGAGCCTGGAAGATCGAGGGCTCCGGAGCCCTTGGGACCTCATCAGCAGAGCCGGGCGCCGCCACTTCCGGAGCCAGCGGGGCCACGTGGCTGGTTCATCTTGCCGATGCTCCTCTTGGCCTCGCGAGGGCGACTGGGCTGGGGAGGTGCGGGTGCTATCGCCTCTGTTCTCCACAGAGGGAGGCACGGCTGCGACATTTCCCTTCCTCTTCTCCGCTGAAGATTCCAACCTGATCGACCACGCGAATGTCAGAAAACAGCAAGTACAAGTAGGAACAAGACGAAGCTCGAAGAACTTACTGATCCACCGCGACATAGTCCACCCTCCACTTGGTGAGCCTAAAACCCGAAAGCGTCGGAGCCTGAGGAGTGGGCACACGGGCTCCGGGAGAGGAAGACGGCGCACCAGAAGGATCGGAGCCGGCCCCAGGCGGTGCCACGTTGGAGGCAGCGTCTCGAGAGACCAGCGACGATCTACCCCTTGTCGGGATGAGGGGTAGTGAGGGAGTCCTGGATTAGGGGGTGTCCGGATGGCCAGACTATACCTTCAGCCGGACTCCTGGACTATGAAGATACAAGATTGAAGACTCCGTCCCGTGTCCGGAAGGGACTTTCCTTGGCATGGAAGGCAAGCTTGGCGATACGGGTATATAGATCTCCTACCATTGTAACCGACTCTATGTAACCCTAACCCTACCCGGTGTCTATATAAACCGGAGGGTTTTAGTCCGTAGGACAACGTACACATCAACAATCATACCATAGGCTAGCTTCTAGGGTTTAGCCTCTCTGATCTCGTGGTAGATCTACTCTTGTACTACCTATATCATCAATATTAATCAAGCAGGACATAGGGTTTTACCTCCATCGAGAGGGCCCGAACCTGGGTAAAACTTCGTGTCCCTTGCCTCCTGTTACTATCCGGCCTAGACGCACAGTTCGGGACCCCCTACCCGAGATCCGCCGGTTTTGACACCGACATTGGTGCTTTCATTGAGAGTTCCTCTGTGTCGTCGCCGTCAGGCTCGATGGCTCCTATGATCATCAATAGTGATGTAGTCCAGGGTGAGACCTTCCTCCCCGGACAGATCTTCGTCTTCGGCGGCTTCGCACTGCAGGCCAATTCGGTTGGCCGTCTGGAGCAGATCGAAAGCTACGCCCCTGGCCGTCAGGTCAGATTTGGAAGTTTAAACTACATGGCTGACATCCGTGGAGACTTGATCTCCGACGGATTCGAGCCACTGCCGAGCGCGCCGCTTTGTCACGACGAGCATGATTTAGCTCTGCCGCCGAACAGTGCCCTGGAGGCCGCACCCGCGTCAGCTCCGACCCTTAATTCGGAGCCAACTGCGCCGATCGAGGATGGGCGGTTGGACGCCACCTCGGGGGCTGCGATCTTAACGGCGATTGAGCCGAACGCCAGCGCCACACTCCGCGAAACTCATGATTCCAAGGAGCCGGACTCCTCTCCGAACTCTGAACCATTCGCGCCTCTAGCGATCGAATCCGATTGGGCGCCGATCATGGAGTTTACTGCCGCGGACATCTTTCAGCACCCGCCCTTCGTCGATATTATGAAATCACTAAAGTCTCTCTCTTTATCAGGAGAGCCATGGCCGGACGACGGTCAGCGAGGTTGGGGTACGGACAATGAAGAAATTCTAATCCCACCCACCACCCACTTTGTAGCCACCGTTGACGATTTAACCAACATGCTCGACCTCGACTCCGAAGACATCGACGGTATGGACGCAGATGAAGGAGACGATGAAGAACCAGCGCTTATTGGGCCCTGGAACGCCACCTCGTCATATGACGTATACATGGTGGATGCACCAAAATAGGACGGCGAGGAGCGGAAGGACACACCGAAGGCTTGTTCCCTCGAAAAGCAGTCAAAGCGGCGACGCAAGCGCCGCCCCAAATCCCGCCCCGACAGAAATAGCGATCACACAGACCCAGCGCTGGAGCAGGGTGAAACGCTGCTGGACAACGGCAATCGGGATAATCAAAACGAACAAACAAATCCTATCAAGGATCATGGTCCGGACGACATAACGCCGGACAGGCACCCGGAGCAACAGACTGCCCATACAAGGCTTGTTGCTACCGCAAGGAGTGTGAGAAAACAGAAGCAAAGGCTCAAGGCCGCGCAAGACACACTCCAAATCAGATGGAGTAAAATACTCAACACAGCAGCAAGGTACGGCGACAATCGCCCCTACAAAAGCTACCCAAAGCGGAAGCTGCTACCCGAATTCGATGAGGAGGCCTCAGACCCCCCGCAACCAAATATCAAAGCAGCCACCTGGTCGGATAGACGACCCCTCTACCAACACAGAGTGGCATAAAACGTTGCTCACCATACAACACACAACCAATGCGAGGGCTCACACCAAAGGACGGTGCAACAAGATCCATCTATGGACCACGCAAGCGCGCCCCAGCATACAATGCAACACAACAAACATCCGAACAACGCGGTACACCCAGCTACAGGGGTGCCGCACACCCCCTATGTTTCACCGATAGGTGCTGGACCACGAATTTCCAGAGGGATTCAAGCCCGTAAACATAGAGGCATACGACGGAACAACAGACCCCGGGGTCTGGATTGAGGACTACATCCTTCATATCCATATGGCTCGAGGAGATGATCTCCACACCATCAAGTACCTACCCCTCAAGCTCAAAGGGCCAACTCGTCACTGGCTCAAAGGCCTCCCCGAAAGGTCCATTGGAAGTTGGGAAGAGCTCGAAGACGCTTTTCGGGCAAATTTTCAAGGGACATATGTCCGACCTCCGGATGCAGACGATTTGAGTCATATAACTCAACAGCCCGGAGAGTCAACCTGAAAGCTTTGGAACAGGTTTCTTACTAAAAAGAACCAGATTGTCGACTGTCCGGACGCCGAAGCCTTAGCAGCTTTCAAGCATAGCGTCCGTGACGAATGGCTCGCCAGACACCTCGGCCAAAATAAGCCGAGAACGATGGCCACGTTAACAAACCTCATGACCCGCTTTTGCGCGGAGGAGGACAGCTGGCTAGCCAGATGCAGCACCAGCGACCCCAGTACATCTAAAGTTAGAGATGGAAACAGGAAATCATGGGGCAAACGCCGGAATAAAGAAGACAGCACGAAGGGCGCGACAGTAAATGCCGGATTCAAAAGCTCTTGACCAGGCCAAAAGCCGCCCCCTAAAGGCACCAGGGATGAACTATCCAGCCTCAACAAAATTCTGGACCAAGTATGTCGGATTCATAGTACCCTTGGTAAACCTGCTAATCATACCCACAGAGAATGTTGGGTCTTCAAGCAGTCCGGCAAGCTCAACACCGTACACAAGGGGGAGGATACACCAAGTGAAGATGAGGACGAGCCCCCCAAGCAAGACACAGGGGAACAAAAGCAATTTCCACCCGAAGTCAAAACAGTAAATGTGTTACACGTAATCAAGAAAAAAACAATGCGGCACTCCCAGGAAAGTATACCCAAGTGCCTATCACCATGAAGTCCTGCCACTGGTCATCTCAACCGATCACTTTCGACCATCGCGATTACTCAGCAGGTATCCGACACACAGGACGGGCTGCCTTGGTATTAGACCCAGTAGTTGGAGGATATCACTTCACAAGGGTCTTGATGGACGGCGGCAGTAGCCTAAACCTAATATATCAGGATACAATCCGCGGGATGGGGCTAGACCCAACACAAATTCGCCATAGCAATACTACCTTTAAAGGAGTAACGCCAGGCCCAGGGGCTCGTTGTGCGGGCTCCCTCCTACTACAAGTTACATTCGGCTCCCCCGATAACTTTCATCGCGAGCATTTAACTTTCCACATCGCTCCGTTTCAAAGTGGCTATCAAGCACTGCTCGGACGCGAAGCTTTCGCTCGCTTTAATGCAATACCACACTATGCCTCCCTCACACTCAAGATGCCCGGTCCACGTGGCATCATTACATTGCACGGAAATATCAAGCGATCTCTGCGCGCCGAAGAAAGTGAGGCTGCCTTGGCCGCCGCACAATAAAGGCTCCCGGACAAACGAAAGCATCCAATAGGTCGTCAAGACCTCAGATACAACTAATCAAGTCTGGCGCCGCTATTTATACGGAAATAAGTGGTCACACCCCTATTTGTCAATACAAGGGGCTCAACGCGCGCAGACAAGTGGCAATTTCTTATCATCTTGAATTATACATGGTTTCTTTAAAAACTATCCTTTTGCACGACAACTTTCTCACTTAACTTCCTCTCTTTTATAGACGATCATCGTGCTACACCCGTCCAGGATACGGCACAACGGAGACACAGGCGCAGACGTGCAGCAGGGACCCACTCCAAGGATTCTTTTTAGATTAAGATCCTGCGCAAACCTTTCTTACTGTCTCTTGTTGATACATATCCACCGTTGAGAAGGATGCTGACGTCTTGGCATGTGGCCACGCCAGAACAATGCACGTACCTGGTCACGCGGGGCTTCTTACAAAGGCCACTATTTAGGCCCGGTTTATACCACAAAGACCGAATACCTTAGGGAGTGTTCGGCGTCGCGAGTTTGGCCCTATATGCATTAGCTCCGAATCATTGTGTTTGGTCAAATGTTGGGTTTGCCCGGCTCCTGTGTTTTGGTGCCTTACGTTCCGCCTTGTCGGGTAAGGTAGCACCAGGAGAACTACTGTGATTGTGCCCTGGTTCATCCGGACGAGCACCTCAGTAGAGAAAGCCGAAAACTGACTGTCGTGATATAGCATGAGACTGGTCAACCACTCGATGACCTGTGGGAATGTTAGAATTCCTCCGCCTTAATGAAGGGCCGTTTCCCGGCCAGGCATGTACGCACCCCGAGATCAGGAGAGTGCGGAGCCACCAGGGGCTATCTAGTAGCCCCACTGTCAAACTCCTATGGCTAAGTGAAAGTGCTAAAGCATCATAGTTCAGTTGCCTCGCTCGCTCCGCTATCACCTCCTTAATAGGACCAAGACGTTGGGTTAAGTGTGAATGCGTGTTTTTTCGAGCACCTCCGCATTATATGCGTGAGGGTTGAAGCCGACGGCTGCAATCTTTCAGGTTATACACATGTATACATAAACGGCCGCCCAGGAGGCATCATATTACTTTCAGGCAAAAGTATAAAAATAGCCTTATAAAAATTTACAAAAGCATTTCGCTTACAATGAGATTACATATCACTCAAACATAATATTTTTTGAGCACTGGGTCTCTATCAAACGGGCACCTTCAAGAACTTCTTCGAAGTAGTGGTCGGCAGCCTTTCGACCTATAGCCGAATCCCGCACTGCAACATTGGTAGCATCCATCTCCGCCCAATATGCCTTAACACGGGCAAAGGCCATCCATGCACCCTCTATGCACGCTGACCTCCTCATCGCATCAATACGCGGCACCACGTCAACGACCTGCTGCACCAAGCTGAAATAGCTATTCGGTTTTGGCCTTCCTGGCCATAGCTGATCCACAACAGACCTCATAGAGAGTCCGGACAACCTATTTAGTTCGGCCCACTCGGCTAATTGGTCATTCAATGAAAGTGGACACTCGGGAGAATGGAATTGCCTCCAAAACAGCTGGTCTACTCCATGGTCCGTCTGACCCTGGAAGTACTTGGCCGCATCGGCAGCGCTCGCCGCCAAATCCATATACACATCCTCCGAACTCCACAGCCGATCCAGAGGGGCATACCGTGGATCTCCGAATTTCCTCCGCAACATAAAGGATTTCCTAGCTACAATATCCCCGGCTTCCCGCAGCTCCTCCTTCTTTGCCCTCATAGTAGAGCGGAGATCCTTTTTCGTCGCAACAGCCTTCTCAAGGTCCGATCGCTTGGTTTTCCTTTTCAAGAACCCGGCAGCGGTCGGCGGCGGCTTTTAATTCTATAGCCATCTTGGCCATCTTGTCTCGGGTCTCGCCATGCGTGGCCCTCTCGGCTTGCAACTCTTTGGCCGCTTTCACAGCAGCCACATTACCTAACCCCGCTTGTTCCTTGGCTCGGGCAAGTTCTGCCCGTAAGGCTTCCACAGTGGCAGCTCCATCTGTAGTCACAACATATTTAAGATACTGGCATCATGCTGCTCTTCCTATGTGATGTTTACCAGATATTGACACTTACCCTGTGCCTCGTCAAGCCTTTTGTTAACAAGCTCGATGTCGGCGTCTGCCGCATCTAACTGCCGCTCTTAATGGGCAAACTCGCTCGTCCGGCTAGCCACCGGAGCTTCCATCACCTGCACATAGAGGCAGTATGGTTATTTCCTGGGAATATGATCCTCTGTTCGTCGTCGTTTCCGACGACAACCAGAGTCTCAGGGGCTACTATCTACACAGGGCACACCTAGCATGTGCGGGATTATCATACATTCTTTTACTCACCTCAAAGCCTGTCAGTAGACTCATAAAAGCTTCATGCAATCCGCTTTCGGCGGACGATATTCTCTCCATCACCGTATTCATCATCACACGGTGCTCATCTGAGATGGCCGCTCCCCCACCAACTCCCTAAGAACATTCGATCGCACGCTAGACGGGGCCGGACTCTTTTGTCTGCTCCCTTCGGGAGCCGGACACTGGGAGCCTCGGGGGTCAATAGGATTATCTTCTGGCCTCACCAGACTCAGAGAGGCCCTCCGCAGCGACACTTCATGGTCGCCCACTTCTGGAGCGGAGGAGTCCGGAGGAGGCGTTTCGCTCTCCATCATCTCTGGAAGAAGATCCCCCGAAGATGAGCTCATTTGAGAGGGGCTAAGGCCCGAACTGCAAAATATATGCAGTGGTTATTTTCTCAGAAGAAAAATGGCACATCTGTACTATTAAAGGTATTTCGGGTCACTTACGACTCGTGGGAGAATTGATCCCCCCGCGGACTTTGTGCGGCAACAGCGCCCCCCAAGGTGGGACCCTCTGTGGGAGACTTCTTCTCCTGTTGGGAAGCTTCGGCTTCCGAATCCCCGGGCGCAGTCCTTTTCCTCTTCTGGCCGCCTTCCCTCATGGAGACGCTCGCTCCCTCGGCTAGAATGGACAGCGTTGGGGGCCCGCGTCTGCCCGCATTATGCTCCACAGTATCTTCCTTCAAGGGCTCCGGGCAAGGTGCGGTCTGGAGCATCTTTTCCAATACCGGATTTTCCAAACCCTCAGGGAGGGGGGCCGAACACCGAATCAACTTTGCCTTTGTTAGCCAGTCCTGGTCAAAAAGCAAACTCTCAAAAATAACTTCGTAACAAAGTAGAGATAGTATGTTCGGCCGGAAGATGCCTTACCTGTTCGGTGCCGTGGTTACAACTCAGACCCACGTCCTCGGTGATTTCCGGACACTCCATCTGAGGTCCGAAGAATGACTTGTACATCTCCTCGTGCGTCAGGCCGAGAAAATTTTGAATGGCGCGCGTTCCCTCGGGATTGAACTCCCACAGGCGAAGAGGCTGGCGTTTGCAAGGCTGGACTTGACGAACTAGCATAACCTGTATCACCGCAACCAAACTAAAATCTCCATTGAAGAGATCTCGAATGCGGCCTTGCAGTATAGGCACGTCCTTGACTGGACCCCAGCTCAGACCTCTGCTGATCCATGACATCAGCTGTGGTGGGGGGCCTGAGCGGAAAACGGGGGGGGCGCCCACTTGGCACTTCTAGGAGCCGTGATGTAGAACCACTCCCGTTGCCACAATTCAGACACCTCTGGGATGGAACCTTTGGGCTACGGAGCTCCCGTCATCTTGCGTATTGAGGCACCTCCACACACTGCATGTTGCCCCTCGACCAGCTTTGGCTTCACTTCAAAGGTATTGAGCCATAGGCCAGAGTGAGGGGTAACCCGAAGGAAGGCCTCGCACACGATAATAAATGTCGTGATATGAAGAAAGGAGTCCGAAGCTAGATCATGAAAATCTAGCCCGTAGTAAAACATCAAACCCCTGACGAAAGGATCCAGGGCAAGGCCTAGGCCTCGGAGGAAGTGGGAGACGAACACGACGTTCTCGTTGGGTTCGGGGGTGGGCACGGCCTGCCCTCGAGGAGGCAGCCGATGCAAAATCTCGGCGGTCAGATATCTGGCCTCCCTCAACTTCTTGACGTCCTCTTCCGTGACGGAGGAAGGCATCCATCAGCCTTGAAGGCTAGATCCGGACATGACTGGAGCTTCGGAGCACCTGACCTGAACTTCGGGCGTTTGAGCTTGAGGTGGGGGAAGGATTCGATTGAGCACGGGAGGGAAAAATAAAAGCCTTGTCCCCTTTATAAACAGGGTGAATATCAAGCGTCCTCTCCGTGTCCGCTTGGACTTACCTATAATCTAGGAGTCCTAGAAGCGGTTGGGTTCTCCACGCCCGTATTGATGAGAATCCCGGGATAAGGGGACACGATCTCTGCTTTAACAAGACGTGCCAAGGAAACCGCCTCGCATGACACGCTGAGGTGGGATAATGAAACAACTCGGATAAAGGTTTGGCCATGGTGTGACACGCTACGGAATATGTCAGCAGATTAGATTGGTGTAAATATTATTCTCTCTATGGCAATATGTGGAAACTTATTTTGCAGAGCCGGACACTATCTTTTGGTTCAAAATCTTCTATGAAGTACTTGGAGGAGGAACCCGCCTTGCAATGCCGAAGACAATCTGCGCGCCGGACTCGTCGTCATTGAAGCCTGGTTCAGGGGCTACTAAGGGAGTCCTGGATTAGGGGGTGTCCGGATGGCTGGACTATACCTTCAGCCGGACTCCTGGAGTATGAAGATACAAGATTGAAGACTCCGTCTCGTGTCCGGAAGGGACTTTCCTTGGCGTGGAAGGCAAGCTTGGCGATACAGATATATAGATCTCCTACCATTGTAACCGACTCTATGCAACCCTAACCCTACCCGGTGTCTATATAAACCGGAGGGTTTTAGTCCGTAGGACAACGTACACATCAACAATCATACCATAGACTAGCTTCTAGGGTTTAGCCTCCTCGATCTCGTGGTAGATCTACTCTTGTACTACTCATATCATCAATATTAATCAAGCAGGACGTAGGGTTTTACCTCCATCGAGAGGGCCCGAACCTGGGTAAAGCTTCGTGTCCCTTGCCTCTTGTTACCATCCGGCCTAGACGCACAGTTCGGGACCACCTACCCGAGATCCGCCAGTTTTGACACCGACAGGTAGCTCCCTCACCTCCTGGCGGGGACGACCTCGGCGTCGTCTGGTAGGGCGCGGAGGATGTCGGCCTTGCTCAAGGGGGAGTTCTCCCCCATTCCCTCGGGGATCTCCTCTGAGCCCTCCTTCACCTCTTCCTCCTCGCAAGACTCGTCAGAAGACACCTCCACCAGCTTCGGCCTTGCGGAGGCCCCAGCGAGCACCGGCGGCACCAGCCCGTGTGCGTCAAAGGTCGGCCTGGGAGCAACGAATTGCTCCCAGTCCTTGCGATGGAACAAAGTAAGAAAGGCGCTCGGCGGGTACTCTTGGTTGTCCCCAACCAAGAGACACAGAACTGCAATCAGCTCGTCATCAGGCAGGGCCACCGGGCTCAGGCGAACCTTGTCTTCTTCATCTCCAAGCTTCCACAAGGGGCGCGTGCGTGCCTGGAGTGGAGCAACGCGCAGTGTCAAGAATTCCCTCAGGAGCATGACCCCAGTCACGTTGGCCACCTTCGCATTGCCCGGCTTCAAATCGGTCTTCATCTGCTCCAACACCGACGACGCCCACTCGTCGGTGAGCTCTACACGAGACCACCCCTTGTCAGCCGGGGTGCCTCCATTGGCAGTTCCAAGTGTGGATGGGCGCACTTGGCATTCATCATGACCCATTTGGCCCTGATGTTGTCAACCCTCCTCCTGGTGTTCGAGATCGAGTTGGCCTGGCCGGCCGCGATGAAGTTGGCACACCCGGAGATGTGACCATCGAGGAAGAAGAAGTGGCGCAGCAGTGCCAAGGACGGCATCACGCCCAGGTACGCCTCGCAATAGTAGGCGAAGCTAGATAAGAGAAGAACGGAGTTGGGATGGAGATGCAGCACCTGCAACCCGAAGTGGTCGAGGACCTTGAAAAAGAAATCGGAAAAGGGGGGGAACCAACCCGGCGGCGATGCTGCTCGTGAAGAAAGGGAAGAAGGTGCTTCCCTAAGGCTCCGACTCGTCGGAGGCAAGCCGGAGCTCCATCTTCCCCCTCTCATTGCTCGCCCCCGCCGTCAGCAAGCGCATGGCGGCAAGGTTCTTCTCCGTGACGTTGGGCGCATCGAGGGCTGGCTCGAACCAGGTCGGCGCCGAGGAGGACTTGACCTTGCGCGGAGCCATTGGTCGCCGATGCGGAGCGAAGTTGAAGCAGATCTGGAAGTTCCGGCAGCAAGAAGAGAGAAAGGGGATCTGGAGCAAGGTGAGGAAGAAGCAATGAAGGCAAGCGGTGTCCGCGCCAGCCTTTTTGTCAAGTCGGGCAGTTGCCGAGGCAGCATGGGGAAGCGGAGACGCCCATGTCCAATCAACCACCACGCGTCAACCGGGGCTGCAGGCTTTTGGGGCCCGTGGCGCTCTGCGCTTGATCCTTTGGCTTCGCCTCAACGCCAAGCCCGAGCGCGCCTTGGGCCTAGGGGCTACTGTCGATGTTCTAGGAACGGGGGTCCCCAGACTTGCCTGCCTGCAGCCCACGGCGTGGCTGGCTGGCAGGTCTGTATGGCCCATCTTCATCGACAAGGCATTCAAGACCCTCGCGAGGGGCCAAGCCTCACGAGGCGGACGACGCAAGACCTACTCAGGAGCGGCCTCACCAGAAAGGTTCGCGAGGGGTGGAGAGATCAAGGCAGGGCAAACCTCGCGAGGTCCTCATGACATGAGCCATGATGATCAAGACCAGGCGGGCACCAAGCGGGCGCCAGCGCGCGCAGTGTCCTTGTTTCCCCTTTGGCGCCAAGGGGGCAAGCGCAGGCGCGGAGTACCGAGGAATCAAGCAAAGGTTTCCATATTGGTGCAACGAGACCAAGACCAGAAGGACGGCGGGACGGAGGTCACCATGGAGCCCAAGACGGCGTCATCACCAGAACCTTTGGCAGGCGAAGACCACCTTTTGTCAGGATAGCCTGTATTGGCTGTCCCCTATCGAATTGGCCGTTGTTGTCTCCCTTCCTGCTCAATATTTGAGGAGAGGACCAGGGCCTATATAAGTAGAACTAGCCACCACAGTGGAGACGGGACCGGAGAGGATTGACCTCATCACAAGTAGAGAGCGGATCCAAGATCATCTCACCCACACAAGTTCACCAAGCACAAGAACACCTCAACCTCAGGAGGTTGTTCTTCCCCTGGTAACTTTTCTTCATCAGCCCAAGAGGCAATCCACCACCACACACTGGTGTAGGGTATTACACCACAACGGTGGCCTGAACCAGTATAAATCTTGTGTCTTTCTCTGTCGTCAGTTTGTTGAGTTCGTCCGCAAGATCTTAGAGAGCTAGGGCATGGATCGATAGGAAGAAAACCTTCGTGCGCACCCCAGTGTTCGAACCTCAAGGGTTTGCTGGAACCCGTGATCTGACAGGATTAATTGTAGCCTCTTTCAATAAGTAAGAGTGTCGAACCCAACGAGGACTTAAAGGTAGAACAAATATTCCCTCAAGTTCTATCGACCACCGATACAACTCTACGCACGCTTGACGTTCGCTTTACCTACAACAAGTATGGAACTAGAAGTACTTTGTAGGAGTTGTTGGATAGGTTTGCAAGATAATAAAGAGCGTGTAAATAAAAAGTAGGGGCTGTTTAGATAAAGAAGCAATAAAGTTAGTATAGCGAGTGTGGAAAAGTGGTGGTAGGAGTTGCGAAATTGTCCCTAAGCAATTGACTACTTTACTAGACCGATAGCAAGTTTTATGTGGGAGAGGCCACTGCTAGCATGTCATCCCTGACTTGGAATTCTATGCACTTATGATTGGAACTATTAGCAAGCATCCGCAACTACTAACGTTCATTAAGGTAAAACCAAACCATAGCATCAAGATATATTGGTCCCCCTTCAATCCCGTATGCATCAATTTCTATGCTAGGTTGAAGCTTCTGTCACTCTTGCCCTCCAATACATAGTCCTATCAACATACAACTAACCCTATGGCATGATCCACGCGTGCGCTCATATGATGGGCACCAAAGGATAGGAACATAACCACAAGCAAATTAAATAAATCATAGTAATTCACCAACCACCGATAGGACAACGAAAATCTACTCAGACATCATAGGATGGCAACACATCATTGGATAATAATATAAAGCATAAAGCACCATGTTCAAGTAGAGGGTACAGCGGGTTGCGGGAGAGTGGACCACTGTAGATAGAGGGGGAAGGTGATGGAGATGTTGGTGAAGATGATGGAGGTCTTGGTGTAGATCGTCGTCACACGATGATGGCCCCGGCGGCGTTCCGACGCCACCAGGAGAGAGGGGGAGAGAGCCCCATTCGTCTTCTTCTTACTTGACCTTCTCCCTACATGGGAGAAGGGTTTCCCCTCTGGTCCATGGCCTCCATGGCATGGGAGGGGCGAGAGCCCCTCCGAGATTGGATCTGTCTCTCTGTCTCTCTCTGTTTCTGCGTTCTGGTATTCTGCCCTTTCACCGTTTCTTATATATCCGGAGATCCGTAACTCCGATTGGATTGAAACCTTCGCCCCGATTTTTTCCGAAAATTAGCTTTCTTGCGGCCAAAGAAGAGCAGCAACTGCCTTACGAGGGGGCCCATGAGGATCAGGGCGCGCCCAGGGGGCAGGCGTGCCCCCTGCCTCGTGGCCCCCTCGGGCACCATCTCGCGTTGATTATTTTCCCATATTTCACAAATATTCCAAAAATATTCTCTGTCCGTTTTTATTCTGTTTGGACTCCGTTTGATGTTGATTTTCTGGGAAACAAAAACATGCAACAAACAGGAGATGGCACTGGGCACTGGATCAATATGTTAGTCCCCAAAAATAGTATACAAAGTTGCCAAAATTATATGAAAGTTGTAGAATATTGGCATGGAACAATCAAAAGTTATAGATACGACGGAGACGTATCAGCATCCCCAAGCTTAATTCCTACTCGTCCTCGAGTAGGTAAATGATAAAAAAATAATTTTTGATGTGGAATGCTACCTAGCATAATCTTGATCACATAATCTAGTCATGGCATGAATATTAAGACATGAGTGATTCAAAGCAATAGTCTGTCATTTGACATTAAGATAATAATACTTCAAGCATACTAACCATGCAATTATGTCTTATCAAAATAACATAGCCAAAGAAAGCTCATCCCTACAAAATCATATAGTCTGGCTATGCTCCATCTTCACCGCACAAAGCATCAAATCATGCACAACCCTGATGACAAGCTGAGCAATTGGTTCATACTTTTTAACGCGCTTCAGCATTTTCAACCCTCACGCAATACATGAGCGCAAGCCATGGACATGGCACTATGGGTTGAATAGAATATGATGATGGAGGTTTGTGTGAGAAGACAAAAAAGGAGAAAGTCTCACATCGACGTTGCTAATCAACGGGCTATGGAGATGCCCATCAATTGATGTCAATGTGAGGAGTAGGGATTGCCATGCAACGGATGCACTAGAGCTATAAGTGTATGAAAGCTCAAACTGAAACTAAGTGGGTGTGCATCCAACTTGCTTGCTCATGAAGACCTAGGGCATTTGAGGAAGCCCATCATTGGAATATACAAGACAAGTTCTATAATGAAAATTCTCACTAGTATATGAAAGTAATAACTCAAGAGACTCTCTATATGAAGAACATGGTGCTACTATGAAGCACAAGTGTGGTAAAAGGATAGTAACAGTGCCCCTTCTCTCTTTTTCTCTCATTTTTTTGGTGGGCTTCTTTAGCCTCTTTTATTTATTTTTAAAGTCCGGAGTCTCATCCCAACTTGTGGGGGAATCATAGTCTCCTTCATCCTTTCCTCACTAGGGCAATGCTCTAATAATGATGATCATCACAGTTTTATTTACTTACAACTCAATATTACAACTCGATACTAGAACAAAGATATGACTCTATATGAATGCCTCCGGCGGTGTACCGGAATGTGCAATGATCTAGCGTAGCAATGACATCAAAACACGGATAAGCCATGAAAACATCATGCTAGCTATCTTACGATCATGCAAAGCAATATGACAACAAATTCTCAAGTCATGTATATGATGATGATGGAAGTTGCATGGCAATATATCTCGGAATGGCTATGGAAATGCCATGATAGGTAGGTATGGTGGCAGTTTTGAGGAAGATATAAGGAGGCTTATGTGTGATAGAGCGTATCGTATCACGGGGTTTGGATGTACCGGCGAAGTTTGCACCAACTCTCGAGGTGAGGAAGGGCAATGCACGGCACCGAAGAGGCTAGCAATGATGGAAGGGTGAGAGTGCGTATAATCCATGGACTCGCATTAGTCATAAAGAACTCATATACTTATTGCAAAAGTTTATTAGCCCTCGAAGCAAAGTACTACTATGCATGCCCCTAGGGGGATATATTGGTAGGAGAATACCATCGCTCGTCCCTGACCGCCACTCATAAGGAATACAATCAATAAATACCTCATGCTCCAACTTATTTACATAACGGTTCACCATACGTGCATGCTACGGGACTTGCAAACCTCAACACAAGTATTTCTCAATTTGAAAATTACTCAACTAGCACGACTCTAATATCACCACCTTTATATCACAAAACTATTGCAAGGAATCAAACATATCATATTCAGTGATCTACAAGTTTTATGTAGGATTTTATGACTAACCATGTGAATGACCAATTCCCGTCAACTCTCTAAATAGATATAAGTGAAGCAAGAGAGTTTAATTATTTCTACAAAAGATATGCCCACGCTCTAACAAATATAAGTGAAGCAAAAGAGCATTCTACAAATGACGGTTTTCTATGTGAAGAGAAACAGGCAATCCAAACTTCAAATGATATAAGTGAAGCATATGAAGCATTCTATAAAGCCATACTCAAAAAAATATAAGTGAAGTGCAATGAGCATTCTATAAATCAACCAAGGACTATCTAATACCAGCATGGTGAATAAAAGAAAAGTGAATACTAAATGCAAAAGACACTCCAAGATTTACGCATATCATGTGACGAATAAAAATATAGCTCCAAGTGAAATTACCGAAGATCTTTGAAGAAAGAGGGGATGCCTTCCGGGGCATCCCCAAGCTTGGTTGCTTGGGAGTCCTTGAATATTTCCTTGGGGTGCTTCGGGCATCCCCAAGATTAGGCTCTTGCCACTCCTTATTCCTTCATCCATCGTGATCTCTCCCAAAACTTGAAAACTTCAATCACACAAAACTCAACAGAAAACTCGGTAACATCCGTTAGTATAACAAAGCAAATCACTACTCTAAGTATTGTTGAAAACCAATTCATATTTTGTTTTTGCATTGTAGCTACTGTAATATAACTTTTTCATGGATTAATCCACTAATATAAATTGATAGTTTCATCAAAACAAGCAAACTATGCATCAAACATAGAATCTGTCTAAAACAGAACAGTCTGTAATAATCTGAACATTCACCATACCTATGGTACTCCACAAATTCTACCAAAATTATGAAAAATAAAGAATTTGCATATAAAGACAGTGCAAAAAGTTTCAGAACCATTTGACGTTCCAGTAAAAATGTAAAATCACGCACTACATCCAAAGTTTCTGTCCTGCACCGTACAAACCAACAAGTAATCTAAAACATCCTAAAGGCAAACCTTGGCACATTATTTTTATAATACAATGGAATTGTACAAGGGTATAATTATTTTTGTTGAAAAGTTTCTGTAATCAAGATTCACAAAGTCTCCGTGAGCATGAACAAAGCTCAAGGAGCTCCCCCACTTCAACAGTGCTTGTCTCTCTCACTTTCACTTTCCTTTTTGAAAAAGTTTTGGGTTCCCCTCTTTATTTTTATTTTGTTTTTAAACTTTATAAAAGCACACAACAGAAATAAATGACTCTCTAAAACTTCCGGATTGTCTCCCTAGCAGCGCTTTCTTTAAAGCCATTAAGCTAGGCATATAGTGCTCAAGTAATGGATCCACCCGGATCCCAAGGTATATCAAAGCCAATTTTAATTAACAATGATTTGTAATTTAGTAGTGAGCACAAAGTAACCTATATCATGCAAAAATTAATTCTAACTCTCTTCCTATGCATAGGCATGTCATAAAAGAACAATTCATGCACACATAGTAAAGGCCAATGCATAGTATAAACAGTTTCTTACAATTTTATCATATTGGAAACATAGAGAGGTGGAGATATAGTTCCTCTCTCATAATAATTGCAAGTAGGAGCAGCAAGAACATGCATATTATATTTATAAAAATCATCATGTGCAACGGTAAAAGGCAACCCATCAATATAATCCTTAATAAGGGCAAACTTCTCCGATATAGTGTAGTTGGGAGAATTCAAAAAGATAACACGACTATCATGCGTAGGTGCAATAGCAACAATTCCATGTTTAACATAAGGAACTATAGCAATTTCATCTTCATAAGAATAATTCATATTGGCATCTTGGCCAGAAGCATAGCAAGCATCATCAAAAAGGGATATTTCAAGAGAATCAATGGGATCATAACAGTCATCATAGCAATCATCCTATGGTAAGCACGAAGGGAAATTAAACAATGTATGAGTTGAATAGTAACTCTCATTAGAAGGTGGGCATGGGTGATCAATCCGATCTTCCTCCTTTTTTTCTTCGCTCTCCTCATCATCTTTTTCATCCAATGAGCTCACAATGTCATTAATTTCTTCTTGCATAGACTCCTGCAAAATATTAGTCTCTTCTTGGACAGCGGAGACTCTCTCAATAAAATCATCAATATTGGAATTGAATTCATAATTCTCATAGCAATATTTAAGTATAACTAAATTTTCAGGTCTATAAACTGAATCATCAAAAAATTTCACACCCTTTAAACAAAGATTCAATTTCATAAGCACCCATAAAAGCAACAAATTCTTATATTTGTTCCACATCATAGTAATCATATATACCATTAGCATAAGAAGCCAAGGTTTTATCATCATTAAATTTGCATGAAAAGGGAAGGTGTGGAGCCTTCATCCTAGAGCAACAAGTATAATCATATCTCAAGCATAGTTCCCAAGCATACCAATGCAACATATGAATTTGATCCCATAATAGTTTCCCTTTTTGAGTCAAGCGATAATCCCTAAAGTATTTGCGTTGATCCAACGTGTCTCCCATTACTAAGTTGAACGGGGTTTTCTTAGGATTATCAAAGTAGTACATAATATCTTTCACATAACCAGCATCAAGGGTTTTAGGAGGTTCCCCATCTCCATGAGTAGCAGGTACACCTAATATTTTTGGTATTTCATGCTCCAAATCCATAACTAAAGATAGAGAACAACTTAGAATAGCAAATAAAAATAACTTAGTGATAAAGCAAACAAGCACACACGAGAATATTCACCCCACGCTATGGCTCCCCGGCAACGGCGCTAGAAAAAGGTCTTGATAACCCAAAAGTATAGGGGATCAATTGTAGCCTCTTTCGATAAGTAAGAGTGTCAAACCCAACGAGGAGCTAAAGGTAGAACAAATATTCCCTCAAGTTCTATCGACCACCGATACAACCCTACGCACGCTTGACGTTCGCTTTACCTAGAACAAGTATGGAACTATAAGTACTTTGTAGGAGTTATTGGATATGTTTGCAAGATAATAAAGAGCGCGTAAATAAAAAGTAGGGGCTATTTAGATAAAGAAGCAATAAAGTTAGTATAGCGAGTGTGGAAAAGTGGTGGTAGGAGTTGCGAAATTGTCCCTAAGAAATTGACTACTTTACTAGACCGATAGTAAGTTTTATGTGGGAGAGGCCACTGCTAGCATGTCATCCCTGACTTGGAATTCTATGGACCTATGATTGGAACTATTAGCAAGCATCCGCAACTACTAACGTTCATTAAGGTAAACCCAACCATGGCATTAAGATATATTGGTCCCCCTTCAATCCCGTATGCATCAATTTCTATGCTAGGTTGAAGCTTCTGTCACTCTTGCCCTCAATTACATATTCCTATCAACATACAACTAACCCTATGGTGTGATCCACGCGCGCGCTCATATGATGGGCACCAAAGGACAGTAACATAACCATAAGCAAATTAAATCAATCATAGTTATTCACCAACCACCGACAGGACAACGAAAATCTACTGAGACATCATAGGATGGCAACACATCATTGGATAATAATATGAAGCATAAAGCACCATGTTCAAGTAGAGGGTACAGCGGGTTGCGTAAGAGTGGACCATTGTAGATAGAGGGGGAAGGTGATGGAGATGTTGGTGAAGATGACAGAGGTGTTGGTGTAGATCGCTGTCACACGATGATGGAGGGGGAGAGAGCCCCCCTTCTTCTTATTATTACTTGACCTTCTCCCTAGATGGGAGAAGGGTTTCCCCTCTGGTCCATGGCCTCCATGGCATGGGAGGGGTGAGAGCCCCTCCGAGATTGGATCTGTCTCTCTGTTCTGTGTTCTGGTATTCTGCCCTTTCAACGTTTCTTATATATCCGGAGATCCGTAACTCCGATTGGATTGAAACCTTCGCCCCGATTTTTTTTTCAAAAATTAGCTTTCTTGCGGCCAAAGAAGAGCAGCAACTGCCTTACAGGGGGGCACGAGGGTCAGGGGCGTGCCCAGGGGGCAGGCGCGCCCCTGCCTCGTGGCCCCCTCGGGCACCGTCTCATGTTGATTCTTTTCCCATATTTCACAAATATTCCAAAAATATTCTCCATCTGTTTTTATTCCGTTTGGACTCCGTTTGATATGGATTTTCTACGAAACAAAAACATGCAACAAATAGGAACTGGCACTGGGCACTGGATCAATATGTTAGTCCCCAAAAATAGTATAAAAATTAGCCAAAAGTATATGAAAGTTGTAGAATATTGGCATGGAACAATCAAAAATTATAGATACGACGGAGACGTATCACTAACCTATTAACCCAAGGCCCAATGCAAATTGTTGTTTTTTTTGCCTATTTCAGTGTTACGCAGAAAAGGAATATCAAACGGAGTCCAAACGAAATGAAACCTTCAGGAGCGTGATTTTTGGAACAAACGTGATCCAGAGGACTTGGAGTGGACGTAAATAAATGGACGATGAGTCCACGAGGCAGGGGGGCGTGCCTACCCCCCTAGGCGCGCCCTCCCCCCTCGTGGGCCCCTCGTGGCTCAACCGACCTTCTTCTTCCTCCTATATATGTTCACATACCCCAAAAACATCCAGGAGCACCATGAAACCCTATTTCCACCGCCACAACCTTCTGTACCCAAGAGATTCCATCTTGGGGCATTTTCGGAGCTCCGCCGGAGGGGTCATTGATCATGGAGGGCCTCTACATCAACTCCATGGCCCCTCCGATGATGTGTGAGTAGTTTACTTCAGACCTTCGGGTCCATAGTTAGTATCTAGATGGCTTCTTCTCTCTATTTGAATCTCAATACAAAGTTCTCCTCGATCTTCTGGGAGATCTATTCGATGTAACTCTTTTTGCGGTGTGTTTGTCGAGATCCGATGAATTGTGGGTTTATGATCAAGTCTATCTATGAACAATATTTGATTCTTCTCTGAAATCTTTTATGCATGATTAGTTATCTTTGCAAGTCTCTTCGAATTATCAATTTTGTTTGGCCTACTAGATTGATCTTTCTTGCAATGGGAGAAGTGCTTAGCTTTGGGTTCAATCTTGTGGTGCTCGATCCCAGTGACAGAAAGGGAAACGGCACGTATTGTATTGTTGCCATCGAGGATAAAAAGATGGGGTTTATATCATATTGCTTGAGTTTATCCCTGTACATCATGTCATCTTACCTAAGGTGTTATTCTGTTCTTATGAACTTAATACTCTAGATGCATGCTGGATAGCGGTCGATGTGTGGAGTAATAGTAGTAGATGCAGGCAGGAGTCAGTCTACTTGTCATGGACGTGATGCCTATATACATGATCATGCCTAGACATTCTCATAATTATTTGCTATTCTATAAATTGCTTGACAGTAATTTGTTCACCCACGGTAATACTTATGCTATCTTGAGAGAAGCCACTAGTGAAACCTATGGCCCCTGGGTCTATTTTCCACCATATAAGTTTCCAATCTATTTTTACTTTGCCACCTTTACTTTCAATCTATATCATAAAAATACCAAAAATATTTATCTTACCCTTATTATCTCTATCAGATCTCACTCTCGTAAGTGACCGTGAAGGGATTGACAACCCCTTTATCGCGTCGGTCGCGAGGTTCTTATTTGTTTGTGTAGGTACGAGGGACTTGCGTGTGGCCTCCTAATGGATTGATACCTTTGTTCTCAAAAACTGAGGGAAATACTTACGCTACTTTGCTGCATCACCCTTTCCTCTTCAAGGGAAAACCAACGCAGTGCTCAAGAGGTAGCAAGAAGGATTTCTGGCGCCGTTGCCGGGGAGTCTACGCACAAGTCAAGACATTCCAAGTACCATCACAAACTCTTATCCCTCGCATTACATTATTTGTCATTTGCCTCTCGTTTTCCTCTCCCCCACTTCACCCTTGTCATTTTATTCGCCCTTTTTCCATTCGCCCGTTTCTTTCGCTTGCTTCGTCGTTATGGCTAGTCCTTTATCTACTCCTTTATCTCCCGAGAATGAGGTCCTTAATTTTAAACAAAGGGAGGGAGAAAATCTAAAAGATGCTTGGTTCAGAATTTGCAATGCGCAAAGTAGATCTACTAGGAAGCAATCTACTTCCGTTCTTCTCCGCAATTTTTATGTAGGCATCATTCCTTGGAATAGATATATTCTTGATACCATTACCGGAGGAAATTTCTTGGGTAGCCACACTTTTGATTCTTACAATGCTATGATAGATTTGTTTGGCACACCACCTCTCTTGGTTAATGGAACTATATTAACCTTGGACCATGTTATGCAAAGGCTCGATATTATTGAAAATAAAGTTGCCACTGTTGAATTGATTGAGAATTTGGATAAAAATATCCACAACCAAATTACCCAATATGGATCTAAGGTAGGAGTTACTCTGAAAAGTTTTAAAGAAAAAGAACCCGTGGTTAATGAAAGAATAGACCAGGATTCTACTAGAATTGATAAACTTGAGGGTATTATTACCAACTTGGGGTCCGCTTTTTCTGCCATCAGGAACACTTCAAATCCTCCTACCAAAGTTGCCAAAATTAGGTACATTCCTAAAAATAAGGGTGAAACTTCTAGTAAGGAAAATGCGGATCTCAAATCCATAAGTGTTCACCCCAACTTTCTCACTATCATTAAGGAACCTTTTGCTACAAATGATTTTCTTGATTTATTGCCTAGGAGCTTAATTATTAATAGAAATAAGGAAACTCCTAAGGGTTATAAGTGTTCTATTTAAGAATTGCCTACCAAAGATGATAATACCTAGATCTATCCTTGCTTTTATGCCTAGCTAGGGGCGTTAAACTATAGCGCTTGTTGGGAGGCAACCCAATTTTGTTTTTGTTTCTTGCCTTTTGATTCTGTTTAGTAATAAATAATCCATCTAGCATCTGTTTATATGTGGTTTTATGCTTTTAATTAGTGTTTGTGCCAAGTAGAACCTTTGGGAAGACTTGGGGAAAGTCTTTGCGATCTTGCTGTAAAAAACAGAAACTTTAGCGCTCACGAGATTTGCTGCCATTTTTTACTGGAGAGTTCTATTTAGTTAATTATTTTTGAAGATGATTAATAGATAAATTACTCACGTCCATAAATTTATTTTAGAATTTTTGGCGTTCCAGAAGTATTCGAAACCTACAGATTACTACAGACTGTTCTGTTTTTGACAGATTCTGTTTTTCGTGTGTTGTTTACTTATTTTGATGAATCTATGGCTGGTAATAGAGTTTATAAATCATAAAAAAGTTGGAATACAGTAGTTTTAACACCAATTTAAGTAAGAATGAGTTCATTACAGTACCTTTAAGTGGTGGTTTGTTTTCTTTTACTAACGGAACTCACGAGATTTTCTTTTAAGTTTTGTGTTGTGAAGTTTTGGGTAAAGATTTGATGGATTATGGAACAAGGAGTGGCAAGAGCCTAATCTTGGGGATGCACAAGGCACCCCATGGTCAAATCCAAGGACAACCAAAAGCCTAAGCTTGGGGATGCCCCGGAAGGCATCCCCTCTTTCGTCTTCGTCCATCGGTAACTTTACCTGGAGCTATATTTTTATTCGCCACATGATATGTGTTTTGCTAGGAGCGTCTTGTAAGATTTGAGTCTTTGCTTTTTAGTTTACCACAATCAGCCTTGCTGTACACACCTTTTGGGAGAGTCACACATGAATTGGAACTTATTAGAATACTCTATGTGCTTCACTTATATCTTTTGAGTTGGATAATTTTTGCTCTAGTGCTTCGCTTATATCTTTTAGAGCATGGCGGTGGTTCTATTTTATAGAAATAATTGATCTATCATGCTTCACTTATATCATTTTGAGACTCTTTTAGAACAGCATGGTAATTCACTTTGGTTATAAATTTTAAATGCTAAGAGAAGTTGGATGCTTGATAGATTGTTTTGAGATATAAAGGTGGTAATATTAGAGGTGTCCTAGTTGAGTAATTGTGAAATTGATGAATACTTGTGTTAAAGTTGGCAAGTCCCGTAGCATGCACATATGGTAAACTTTGTGTGACAAATTTGAAGCATGGGGTGTTCTTTGATTGCTTTCCTTATGAGTGGCGGTCGGGGACGAGCGATGGTCTTTTCCTACCAATCTATCCCCCTAGGAGCATGCGCGTAGTGCTTGGTTTTGATGACTTGTAGATTTTTGCAATAAGTATGTGAGTTCTTTATGACTAATATTGAGTCCATGGATTATACACACTCTCACCCTTCCATCATTGCTAGCCTCTTCGGTACCGTGCATTGACCTTTCTCACCTTGGGAGTTGGTGCAAACTTCGCCGGTGCATCCAAACCCTGTGATATGATACACTCTGTCACACATAAGCCTCCTTATATCTTCCTCAAAACAGCCACCATACCTACCTATTATGGCATTTCCATAGCCATTCCGAGATATATTGCCATGCAACTTTCCACCATTCCATTTATTATGACACGCATCATCATTGTCATATTGCTTTGCATGATCATGTAGTTGACATCATATCTGTGGCAAAGCCACCATGCTCAAATTTTTCATACATGTCACTCTTGATTCATCGCAATCTCGGTACACCGCCGGAGGCATTCACATAGAGTCATATTTTGTTCTAAGTATCGAGTTGTAATTCTTGAGTTGTAAGTAAATAAAAGTGCGATGATCATCATTAGAGCATTGTCGTATGTGAGGAAAGGATGATGGAGACTATGATTCCCCCACAAGTTGGGATGAGACTCCGGACGAAAAAAGGCCATAAAAAAGTCCCAAACAAAAAAAGAGAGAGAAAAGGAGAGAAGGGACAATGTTACTATCCTTTTTCCACACTTGTGCTTCAAAGTAGCACCATGATCTTCATGATAGAGAGTCTCTTATTTTGTCACTTTCATATACTAGTGAGAATTTCTTATTATAGAACTTGGCTTGTATATTCCAATGATGGGCTTCCCCAAATGCCCTAGGTCTTCGAGAGCAAGCAAGTTGGATGCACACCCACTTAGTTTCTTTGATGAGCTTTCAAATATTTATAGCTCTAGTGCATCTGTTGCATGGCAATCCCTACTCCTTGCATTGACATCAATCGGTGGGCATCTCCATAGCCCATTGATTAGCCGCGTCAATGTGAGACTTTCTCCCTTTTTGTGTTCTCACACAACCTCAATCATCATATTCTATTCCACCCATAGTGCTATGTCCATGGCTCGCGCTCATATATTGCGTAAAAGTTGAAAGAGTTTGAAAAGGCTAAGTATGAAACAATTGCTTGGCTTGTCATCGGGGTTGTGCATAATGGGAGCATTTTGTGTGACGAAAATGAAGCATGGCCAAACTATATGATTTTGTAGGGATAAGTTTTCTTTGGCTATGGTATTTTGATAAGACATAATTGCTTGAATAGCATACTTCGAGTATTACTATTTTTATGTCAACAGTAAACTTTTATCTTGAATCTTTTGGATCTGAACATTCATGCCACAATAGAGAAAAATACATTGAAGAACATGCTAGAAAGCATTCCACATCAAAAATTCTGTTTTTATCATTTACCTACTCGAGGACGAGCAGGAATTAAGCTTGGGAATGCTTGATACGTCTCCAATGTATCTATAATTTTTGATTGTTCAATGCTATTATATTATCTGTTTTGGATGTTAATGGGCTTTATTTTACACTTTTATATTATTTTTGGGACTAACCTATTAACCCAAGGCCCAGTGCAAATTGCTGTTTTTTTTGCCTATTTCAGTGTTTCATAGAAAAGGAATATCAAACGGAGTCCAAAGGGAATGAAACCTTCGGGAGCGTGATTTTTGGAACAAATGTGATCCAGAGGACTTGGAGTGGACGTCCAGAAACGGACGAGGAGTCCACGAGGCAGGGGGCGTGCCTACCCTCCTGGGCGCGCCCTCCCCCCCCCTCATGGGCCCCTCGAGGCTCAACCGACCTACATCTTCCTCCTATATATGTTCACATACCCTGAAAACATCCAGGAGCACTACAAAACCCTATTTGCACCGCCGCAACCTTCTATACCCAAGAGATCCCATCTTGGGGCCTTTTTCGGAGCTCCGCCGGAAGGGCATTGATCACGGAGGGCTCTACATCAACTCCATGGCGCCTCCGATGATGTGTGAGTAGTTTACTTTAGACCTTCGGGTCCATAGTTAGTAGCTAGATGGCTTCTTCTCTCTCTTTGAATCTCAATACAAAGTTCTCCTTGATCTTCTTGGAGATCTATTCGATGTAACTCTTTTTGCGGTGTGTTTGCCGAGATCCGATGAATTGTGGGTTTATGATCAAGTCTATCTAGGAACAATATTTGATTCTTCTCTGAAATCTTTTATGCATGATCGGTTATCTTTGCAAGTCTCTTCGAATTATTAGTTTGGTTTGGCCTACTAGATTGATCTTTCTTGCAATGGGAGAAGTGCTTAGCTTTGGGTTCAATCTTGTGGTGCTCGGTCCCAGTGACAGAAAGGGAAACGACCCGTATTGTATTGTTGCCATCAAGGATAAAAAAGATGGGGTTTATATCATATTGCTTGAGTTTATCCCTCTACATCATGTCATCTTACCTAAGGCGTTACTCTGTTCTTATGAACTTAATTCTCTAGATGCATGCTGGATAGCGGTCGATGTGTAGAGTAATATTAGTAGATGCAGGCAGGAGTCGGTCTACTTGTCACGGACGTGATGCATATATACATGATCATGCCTAGACATTCTCATAATTATTCGCTTTTCTATAAATTGCTCGACAGTAATTCGTTCACCCACCGTAATACTTATTCTATCTTGAGAGAAGCCACTAGTGAAACCTATGGCCCCCGGGTCTATTTTCCACCATATAAGTTTCCAATCTATTTTTACTTTGCAATCCTTACTTTCAATCTATATCATAAAAATACCAAAAATATTTATCTTACCATTATTATCTCTATCAGATCTCACTCTCGTAAGTGACCTGAAGGGATTGACAACCCCTTTATCGCGTTGGTTGCGAGGTTCTTATTTGTTTGTGTAGGTACGAGGGACTTGCGTGTGGCCTCCTACTAGATTGATACCTTGGTTCTCAAAAACGGAGGGAAATACTTACGCTAGTTTGTTGCATCACCCTTTCCTCTTCAAGGGAAAACCAACGCAGTGCTCAAGAGGTAGCACAGGAGCACTAAGATTTCCACAATTCCCCCGACCAATTAAGCATCTAGTAGCAAATATTGCGAAGTATCGTAGAACAGTAAAATGTATGCTAGTAATTCTTGCATCGGAAACCTTCCTCGTTTCCCCTACAGCAATCATATCAATAAATCCTTCCACATCATTATGATGTGGTTCCTCTATGCTGCCCTCAAAGGGTATCCTACAAACCCGGCAAAAGTCAAAAAGTGACATCTCCTTATGCTCATCATATAAATAAAATTCCACCGAAGGTGGCGATCTCCTAGCATGGAAATGAAAATTTTGCACAAAAATATTGGTGAGTAGGAGATACTGTTCACGCTGGTCGTGGGGGAAGTCGGTGAGGCCTGCATTCTCACCCAAATAATAAAAATCTTTATAAATCTCGGCTTCTCTCAAGAACTCATCACAAGGCCATTCACACGGCCGCACTTGAGCTTCTCTTGGTAGTTCATGGTCCGGCTCACGTATCGCGGGCCTGGGTCCTTACTTCCTTGAGGAACCACCTTGGTACATTTTTCTAAACATATTTCTTCCTCTGAATTTTTTTTGAAAATTTTAGTCACTTAAAATAGAAGTGAACCAAACTCAACAAGATTGATAGCAACTACTCCTACAAGTGCCTAGAGGCCATTTCATGCAATAGAACTACTTTTGACCACATAAATTTGACATGTAAGCTCAAGAACAGGGTCACCTAAGCAGCAAAAATTTGCAATAAATAAAGCGCTAGAACAAAAACTAATTGGACCATTGGAGGAGTCACATACCGAAGAACAATCCCCCAAAGCAGTTTTGTGAATGGAGCTTTGAGCACGGAGATCGAAAATGGTAGCAAGATGAGCTAGAGCACGGGTTTGAGCTATGTGGTGATTTTTTCTGGAGCAAGACGAAGTGTGTGGGTGCAGGAATAAGTGAAGGGGACCCATGTGGGGTCCACGAGGCAGGGGGCGCGCCCAGGGGGTGGGCACGCCCTCCACCCTCGTGGGCACGTGGTGAGGCCCCTTGGTGTGTTCTTGGTGCCAATAATTCTTAAGTATTCTAGAAAAAATCATATTAAATTTTCAGGACATTTGGAGAACTATTATTTTTGGGGTATTTTTTATTGCATGGATAACTCAAAAAACAGATAGAAAATACTATTTTTGCTTTATTTAATCTAAATAACAGAAAGTAAAAAGGGGTTACAGAGGGTTGTGCTTTCTAACTTCATCCATCTCATGCTCATCGAAAGGAATCCACTAACAAGGTTGATCAAGTCTTGTTAACAAACTCATTCCGAATCGCATGAAACTGAAGAATTTTCTAATAACACTAGGTTACCTCAACGGGGATATGCACATCCCCAACAATAAGAATATCATATTTCTTCCTGACAGTAGGAAGAGGAAATTCAAAACCTCCAATAGTAATCATTGAAAATTTTCCAATAGAATTGATACTATGGACTTGAGGTTGTTTCCTCGGAAAGTGTACCATATGCTCATTACCATTAACATGAAAAGTGGCATTGCCTTTGTTGCAATCAATAACAGCCCCTGCAGTATTCAAAGAGGGTCTTTCAAGGATAATAGAGATACTATCGTCCTCGGGGATATCAAGAATAACAAAGTCCGTAAAAATAGTAACGTTTTCAACCACAGCAGGCACATCCTCACAAATACCGACAGGTATAGCAGTTGATTTATCAGCCATTTGCAAGGATATTTCAATAGGTGTCAACTTATTCAAACCAAGTCTACGATATAAAGAGAGAGGCGTAACACTAACACCGGCTCCAAGATCACATAAAGCAGTTTTAACATAGTTTCTTTTAATGGAGCATGGTATAGTTGGTACTCCTGGATCTCCAAGTTTCTTTGGTATTCCACCTTTAAAAGTATAATTAGCAAGCATGGTGGAAATTTCGGCTTCCGGTATCTTTCTTTTATTTGTAATAATATCCTTCATGTACTTAGCATAAGGGTTCATTTTAATCATATCAGTGAAACGCATATGCAAAAAGATAGGTCTAATCATTTCAGCAAAGCGCTCAAAATCCTCATCATCTTTTTTCTTGGATGGTTTAGGAGGAAAAGGAATGGGTTTCTGAACCCATGGTTCTCTTTCTTTACCGTGCTTCCTAGCAACAAAGTCTCTCTTATCATAACGTTGATTCTTTGATTGTGGGTTATCAAGATCAACAGCAGGTTCAAACTCTACATCATTATCATTGCTAGGTTGAGCATCAACATGAACATCATCATTAACATTACCACTAGGTTCATGTTCATTACCAGATTGTGTTTCAGCATCAGAAATAGAAATATCATTGGGATTCTCAGGTGTGTCAACAACAGGTTCACTAGAAGCATGCAAAGTCCTATCATTTTTATTTTTTTCTTCTTTTTAGAAGGACTAGGTGCATCAACATTAGTTCTCTAAGAATCTTGCTCAATTCTCTTAGGGTGGCCCCAGGGATACAAAGGACTGAGTCATTTTACCCCCTATAGTCATAACTCTAACAGCATTATCATTTTTCTTATTATTTAATTCATTGAGCAAATCATTCTGAGCCTTAAGTACTAGTTCTACTTGAGTGGTAACCATAGAAGCATGTTTACTAATAAGTTTAAGTTCACCTTAAACTCTAGACAAATAGTCACTCATGTGTTCAATCATATAAGCATTACACTTCAATTGTCTACCAACATAAGCATTGAAGTTTTCTTGTTTAACAATAAAATTATCAAACTCATGTAAGCATTGGCTAGTAGACTTATTATGAGGAATATCACATTCATCAAATCTATGGAGAGAACTTACCTTTACTACCTGTGTCGGGTTATCAAGACCATGTATTTCTTCAATAGGTGGTAAATTATTAACGTCTTCAGCTTTAATATCTTTTTCTTTCATAGATTTATTTGCCTCTTGCATATCTTCAGGAGTGAGAAATAGAATACCCCATTTCTTCGGAGTTGGCTTAGGAGTTAGTTCAGGAAGTGTCCAATCATTTTCATTACTCAACATATTATTCAATAGCAATTCAGCTTTATCAACTGTTCTTTCTCTGAAAACACAACCAGCACAAGTATCCAGGTAGTCTCTGGAGGCATCGGTTAGTCCATTATAAAAGATATCAAGTCTTTCATTTTTCTTGAGAGGATGATCAGGCAAAGAATTAAGTAATTGGAGAAGCCTCCCCCAAGCTTGTGGGAGACTCTCTTCTTCAATTTGCACAAAATTATATATTTCCCTTAAGGCAGCTTGTTTCTTATGAGCGGGAAAATATTTAGCAGAGAAGTAATAAATCATATCCTGGGGACTACGCACACAACCAGGATCGAGAGAATTAAACCATGTTTTAGCATCACCCTTTAATGAGAATGCAAATAACTTAAGGATAGAGTAATAGCGAGTTTTCTCATCATTAGTGAACAGGGTGGCTACATCATTTAATTTAGTAAGATGTGCCACAACAGTTTCAGATTCATAGCCATAAAAAGGATCAGATTCAACCAAATTAATTAACTCAGGTTCGACAGAGAAATCATAATCCTTATCGGAAATAAAGATAGGTGAAGTAGAAAAAGCATGGTCATATTTCATTTTAGCATTCAAAGACTTTTCTTTCAGCTTAGCTAATAATTTCTTAAGATCGGATCTATCATTGCAAGCTAAAAAGTCTATAGCAGTTTCTTCATCCATAACATAACCCTTAGGCACAACAGGAAATTCATATCTAGGGTGAGAATCTTCATCATCACTTTCATCAATATTATCAGTTTCAATAATTTCATTCTCTAGCACTAGCAAGTTGTTCATCAAGAAATTCACCTAGTGGCACAGTATTATCAAGCATAGAAGAAGTTTCATCATAAGTATCATGCAAAGCAGAAGTGGCATCATCAATAACATGCGACCTATCAGAATCAATAGCATGTGTAGGTGTCGCAAGTTTACTCAAAACAGAAGGTGATCAAGTGCATAGCTAGATGGCAATTCCTTACCTCCGCTCGTAGTTGAGGGAAAAATCTTGGTTCTTTTATCTTTCAAGTTCTTCATAGTGATCATCGGATATAAATCCCAAGTGACTCAAAGAATAGAGCTATGCTCCCCGGCAACGGCGCCAGAAAATAGTCTTGATAACCCACAAGTGTAGGGGATCGCAACAGTTTTTGAGGGTAGAGTATTCAACCAAAATTTATTGATTCGACACAAGGGAGCCAAATGATATTCTCAAGTATTAGCAGCTAAGTTGTCAATTCAACCACACCTTGAAAACTTAATATCTGCAGCAAAGTATTTAGTAGCAAAGTAATATGATAGTAGCGGTAACGGTAGCAAAAGTAACTGTAGCAGTTTTGTAGTGACTGTAACAGTGGCAACGGAAAAGTAACTAAGCAAAGATCAATATATGAAAAGCTCGTAGGCAACGGATCAGTGATGGATAATTATGTCGGATGCGATTCCTCATGCAACAGTTATAACATAGGGTGACACAGAACTAGCTCCAGTTCATCAATGTAATGTAGGCATGTATTCCGAATATAGTCATACGTGCTTATGGAAAAGAACTTGCATGACATCTTTTGTCCTACCCTCCCATGGCAGCGGGGTCCTATTGGAAACTAAGGGATATTAAGGCCTCCTTTTAATAGAGTACCGGACCAAAGCATTAACACTTAGTGAATATATGAACTCCTCAAACTACGGTCATCACCGGTAAGTATCCCGATTATTGTCACTTCGGGGTAATGGATCATAACACATAATAGGTGACTATAGACTTGCAAGATAGGATCAAGAACTCACATATATTCATGAAAACATAATAGGTTCAGATCTGAAATCATGGCACTTGGGCCCTAGTGACAAGCATTAAGCATAGCAAAGTCATAGCAACATCAATCTCGGAACATAATGGATACTAGGGATCAATCCCTAACAAAACTAACTCGATTATATGATAAATCTCATCCAACCCATCACCGTCCAGCAAGCCTACGATGTAATTACTCATGCATGGCAGTGAGCATCATGAAATCGGTGATGGAGGAAGGTTGATGATGACGATGGTGACTGATTCCCCTCTCCGGAGCCCCGAACGGACTCCAGTTCAGCCCTCCCGAGAGAGATTAGGGCTTGGCGGTGGCTCCATATCATAAGATGCGATGAATCTTTCTCTCTGATTTTTTTCTCCCCGAACGTAAATATATGGAGTTGGAGTTGAGGTCGGTGGAGCACCAGGGGGCCCACGAGGCAGGGGGCGCGCCCAGGGGGTAGGCGTGCCCCACCCTCATGGACATGGTGTGGGCCCCCTGGCCTTGATTCTTTCGTCATTATTTTTTATATATTTCAAAAATATTCTCGGTTGATTTTCAGGTCATTCCGAGAACTTTTATTTCTGCACAAAAATAACACCATGGCAATTCTGCTGAAAACAGCGTCAGTACGGGTTAGTTCCATTCAAATCATGCAAGTTAGAGTCCAAAACAAGGGCAAAAGTGTTTGGAAAAGTAGATACGATGGAGACGTATCACACATGCAAGATCTATCATGGTGATGCATAGCAACAAGAGGGGGAGAGTGTTCTCCACGTACCCTCGTAGACCGTAAGAGGAAGCGTTATGAGAACGCGGTTGATGTAGTCGAACGTCTTCACGATCCGAATGATCCTAGCACCGAAGGTACGACACTTCTGTGATCTGCACACATTCATCTCGGAGACATCCCATGAACTCTAGATCCAGCTGAGTGTCGAGGGAGAGTTTCATCAGCACGACGGCGTGATGACGGTGATGATGAAGCTACCGGAACAGGGCTTCGCCTAAGCACTGCAACAATATGACCGAGGTGGATTATGGTGGAGGGGGGCACCGCACACGGCTAAGACAATTTTCAACTTGTGTGTCTATGGGGTGCCCCCCTCCCCCGTATATAAAGGAGTGGAGGAGGGGGAGGGGCCGGCCCTCTATGGCGCGCCCAAGGGAGTCCTACTCCCACCGGGAGTAGGATCCCCCCCTTCCCTAGTTGGATTAGGAGAGGAAGGAAGGGGGAGAGAGGGGGAAGGAAAGGGGGGCTGCCCCCCACCCAATTCGGATTGGGCTTGGGGGCGCCCCCTCCTAGGCTCCCTTCTCCTCTCTCCCACTATGGCCCAATAAGGCCCATGTACTTCCCGGGGGGTTCCGGTAACCTCCCGGTACTCCGGTATATTCCCGAACTCACCCGAAACCATTCCGATGTCCAAACATAGGCTTCCAATATAACGATTTTTATGTCTCGACCATTTTCAGACTCCTCGTCATGCCCGTGATCACATCCGGGACTCCAAAAAACCTTCGTACATCAAAACACATAAACTCATAATACCGATCGTCATCGAACGTTAAGCGTGCGGACCCTACGGGTTCGAGAACTATGTAGACATGACCGAGACTCATCTTCGGTCAATAACCAATAGTGGAACCTGGATGCTCATATTGGTTCCTACATATTCTACGAAGATCTTTATCGGTCAAACCGCATAACAACATACGTTGTTCCCTTTGTCATCGGTATGTTACTTGCCCGAGATTCGATCGTCCGTATCCCAATACCTAGTTCAATCTCGTAACCGGCAAGTCTCTTTACTCGTTCCATAATGCTACATCTCGTAACTAACTCATTAGTCACATTGCTTGCAAGGCTTATAGTGATGTGCATTACCGAGAGGGCCCAGAGATACCTCTCTGATACACAGAGTAACAAATCCTAATCTTGATCTATGCCAACTCAACAAACACCATTAGAGACACCTGTAGAGCATCTTTATAGTCACCCAGTTACGTTGTGATGTTTGATAGCACACTAAGTGTTCCTCCGGTATTCGGGAGTTGCGTAATCTCATAGTCATAGGAACACGTATAAGTTATGGAGAAAGCAATAAACTAAACGAGCATAGTGCTAAGCTAACGGATGGGAGAATGATGTGATCCCGTTCATCAAATGACAACACATGTCCATGGCTAGCAAACTTAACCATCTTTGATTAAGGAGCTAGTCAAGTAGAGGCATACTAGGGACACTCTATTTGTCTATGTATTCACACATGTATTAAGTTTCCGGTTAATACAATTCTAGCATGAATAATAAACATTTATCATTATATAAGGAAATATAAATAACAACTTTATTATTGCCTCTAGGGCATATTTCCTTCACTTACTATCTCCCCCTTTTTGGTGATTGATGACAATATAGGTTAAGTTTTCAACGAGGATAAACATATGAAGTGTAGATACTGATCTTGAGGAATTTGATTGCAAGATATACAAGCACTCCCCCTAAGGATGTGCATATTTGAGGAATTTGCCTTGAAGAACAAATGCACATTATAGAATAGAATCATTGAGATCTCCCCCTATATCTTGTGATTCATACATGCATTTAACATATGATATGAAGAATTTGAAATGCATGATGAAATATGGTGGCTGAAGTAATTCAGCATGTGTGCATTAACATACATGAGGAAATAGCATGCAGAAGAACATAGCAAAAGTATCCGACCACCATGGAACTAAAGTTTACAACTCGATCCAACAAATACTTCAGAAGAACGAGAGTTGTAACTTAGCAAAAAAATGCCCATTTATAGACCCGCTTGAAGACTAACTCAAATTTCTCCCCCTTTATCATCGAATGACTAAATGGGACGAAAAGTGAGGACTAACGACCCTGACGAAAAAATCACGAAGTCGATGGAGGAGCGCCAGCGTTGTTGGGGTCGGTTGTTGAAGTAGGGCCTGCCGTAGTGTCGTTCAAGTCGTCATTTTCATCAGTCTCGCGTGATGAAGAATAAGAGCTGGCCACCAGCTGAGGAACTTTGACCTTCTTGAATTTCTTTGAGGGGGGCTGTGCCCAGTCAAAGTCCTATTGAAATTCCATCTTCTTGAGATCTTCAGCATTGTAGAGGTTAGAAGGAATGGCCCAGGTGCGGTCAAAGACTTCATGCAGATAATAGTGATTCTTCTTCACAGTATTTTGAGTGACTGTCATGTTCTGAAGAATAGCACCAAACTACGCTTGACCCACTTGTGGTTGTGATCAACCTTCTGATGAAGACTGAGGAGAAGCTCATGACCAGTCATCACCCTGGGAGCAGTAGCTTGAGGATTTTGCTTTGAAGCATTTGCGGCAGTGTCATGAGTGGCAGAGTCATCATTGGTGGAGTACGAGGCAGCTTTGCCAAACTTTCCATCCAATGGATGAATGACTTCATCAATAATAGCAGCCTTGCCCTTCTCATCAGATGAGGAAATAGGTCGTTTGAAGACTTTCAATTGGGGGCAAATAGCTGTGATGATTTAGAACATCAGCCTTGTAGTTGATTGAAGACCTTGATCGGATAAATCTCATGATCCAGGGAGCGTAAGGCTTCAATTCAAACGGCGATAGAGTGACATTGGCCAAAGTTCTCATGAAGAAATCATGGTAGTTGATAGGCACACCATGTATGATGTTGGAAAGCAGATTCTTCATGATGCCAATGACCTCTTCTTCATTAGAGTCGTGGCCCTTGATTGGACTGAGGGTCTTGGTCAATATCCTATAAATTGTTCATGGCACATAGAACAATTCCTTCACGACGAATTTGGTTCTTGGGGCTTGGCCAGGCTTCAGAGGTTTCATCGACACTTGCATGAAATGATCAGATAGTTCAGCGTCATGGTAGATGAGCCTTGCACCTTCAAGGGGAGGACTGACTGAGACGTCATGAAGCAATTCAGAGGCCGGTGCTTTGTAGTGACTGTTTTCAGTCATCCAGTCCAACACCCATGAATTCACATCTTCAGCGTTGCTTGTGATGTGCAATGTAGCATAGAACTGAAGAATTAGCTCTTCATTCCAGTCACAGATGTCGGTGCAGAAGTTGAGCAGCCCAGTGTCATGAAGAACACTGAGGACTGGGGTGAAGCAGGGCAGCGACTCCATATCCACATGAGGAATGTGCTCATGGTCAAAGATCTTGTCCTTATCAAATAGCAGTGAAGAATATAAGTTCATCTAACTTGCTGTCCAGAAGCGCTTCCGACGAAGACGAGAAGAGTCATAGGGATTGTATTCCGTGAAGAATATGTGTTCATTGAAGAACTCATCAGCTTTGAACTTCTGTTTCTTAGAGAAGGGATTCTTCGGCTTGGGCTGAGGAGTGTCAGTTAATGTCTTCACAGCCTTTGGAATCACGGTCTCCGGAGTCGCAGGCTGAGGAATTTCAGTTGCAATGTCATCAGTAGCAGCCTGGGTCTCCACTTCTTCAGCAGCATTTGCATCAGCGCTAGTGGCTGGAACTTCTTCAGGGATGGTAAGAAGAGAAGCTTGAGGTTCTTCAGAGCCCGTGTGAATTTCTTTGGTCTGAACCGAGGACTGAGGCATTTGTTGTACAGGAGTGAACAGTGGTGAATTGGGGTGATGACTTTCCTAGTAGTCATCATTCAGAATTGGAGTGGTGCACTCAATGTCCACGTCTTTATCTTCCTCATCAATTTCTTCAACGCCGGCCTCTTCAGCAGTGAACTAAGGCATGGGCGAGGAGACTAGTGGGGTTGAAGGGATGTTACTTCAATTTCTTCATCCAACTGCTCTGTCGAAGCAGCAGAAGGATCTTCTTCTTCAGATTCATTGGGAATTTCATAATCTTCACCAAAGGGAACAATCTCCTTTGATGGCATGCTTGATAGAGGAACCACATCTATAGGATTTTCAAACAAGCTTGTCAAAGTATTCGCCTTCTTGGGAGCAGAAGACTATGAGGAAGCAGATGCTTTCCTTTTCTTCACGGCAGCTCGTTATGCAACCTTGGTTTTCTTCACTTCTGATGCAGAAGGAAGGTTGATGCTTGTTGTGGGTGCAGGAGGAGCAGAGGAATTTGGTTCATTTTCCTTAGGCGCAACTGATGCAGTTGCCCTGGCATTGTCAGTGTCTTCAGGTGCAGCAGCAGATGCTTCAGCTGGCCTGGCTTGTTCTTCAGGCGCAACACTAGAGGTTGCCCTGGCAGTTTCTTCAGCGATTGGAGTGTCTTCATCAGCCCTGATACTCTCATTTTCTTCAGCAACCTGATTTTCATCAGCGGTGCTGGCATGCTCATCAGTAGGCTAAGAAGATGCTTCAGCCTGAGGAATTTCTTGTTGCACTGAGGCTGCAACATTGGAGGTGAAACCCTTCGCCATGTTGACGAATCTGACCTTGGCTCCTAGCCAATCTACACGGTATACATCAAATCCATCACTGAGTGCCTTGATCTCAGCTTGCATGGTCACAAGTTCATCAGTTGTCATTTTGACAACGTTCTTCTTCAGAAGATGCTCCTTCTTGTACTGAGCCTTCTCGAGCTTCCTGGCCTTCTCAAACTTCCATTTTTCTTCGCCTATGAAGGCTGTGAGCATGTGGTTCTGGCCAGGTGTGAGATTGAAGTCAGGCATAGGAATGTTTGGGTCCTTGTTCCAGAGATCAATGAAGTCCAGGATCAACTTGGGATCCAGCAGAAGAGGCACATTGGTGCCTTTGGCTCTAGCGGCCCGTTGCTGTCTGTTTCTGATGATTTCTTCTAATTCTTCATCATCAGCCTCGTCTTCACTAGACGGAATATGGAAGGCGACCTGCTTCTTGTGAGGACTTGGCCTTGTGCCTCGTCCAGTAGTGGCCTTAGTCTTCAGCAAAGTGGGGCCAGTTGAGTACTGAAGAGAAGCTGAGGAACTTGCAGAGGCTCCTGAGGCAATTGAGATGCCAGTGGTCCTTTGGCACGAGGCGAGGTGCACAGGTGCTGAGGACTTTGCAGAAGCAGCTGAAGATTTTTGCAGCAGAGGGGACTGGAGCTGCTTGAGGAATTTTCCGTGAGGGCTTTGAAGAGCAGGGCCATGAGGGCATTGAAGCAGAAGCACTGGGCTTGTGTGCAGGCTTCTTTTGCATAGACTTCCTGGGCTTGCTAGCAGATGCCTCAGCAGCAGCAGCAACAGTGTCTTTGTTGAATTTCCTCACTGCCTCTTTGGCCACTTTGGCCAGTTTAGCTTATCGCTTGGCCCATTCAGCGGGAAATTCCTCACCTCTTATGATGCTAGAGGGATCAACAACTTGGCATGGTGCCAATGGAGGTCTTGGGTATGGAGGGTGTACAGCTAATTTCTTCATGTACTTGGGAGTGACATAGCGATATTCCCTCCATTCTCTGGACCATCTCCTCTCAATCTTCTGAATGTGCACTTTGCGCTCATTCTTTGTTTCTTCAGTAGGTGTGTAGTACCCTGCACAGATGTCTTCAGGGATTTCAAAAGCAGTGTTGACTTCTAATTTCTTCCCTCCCTTCTGAGGTTTCTTGCCGTCATCCATTTTCTTCAGCTGAGGAATTTGAACAACAGAGTTTTCTGAAGAGGTATGCAATCTGTCTTCGAGGAATGCTGCAAATGAGTTAAGTTGATGAGAACCTAGTGATTCAGCAGCAGACATGAGTACCTGTGAACAGTGTATAGGTGCGAAGAATTTGGAGAGGTCACATGCGTTCTCAGAAGTTTTTCAGAAAGGAACAAGTTTGAGGAATTTGACCAGAGAGGTGTCTTGAGGAATTTCAATAAGCATTCTTTGACTTAGGTTCCAGAGTTGTATAGATTGAAAAAAATCCACACAATTGAGGAATCTTGAAGAAAAACATTGCTTAGAGAAACTGGTCAAGAACAGATGTATGTGAGGTGTTTAAAGTGTGGAAGTTGAAGAATAAACACCTTTTGAGGATTTTGTGGAAATCATCAGAATCAACAAGGGCGGTTAAAGTAACTTTTAATTACCCTTGACGAAGAACATGACGAACTAGGAGTTGTAGATTGGAAGTTCGTCAGTCCAGATATTCCACGCCATAACTTGGCAGAGGAAGACAGCTACGTTGGGGGCGGAGTGAAGATTTCCATGGCCGGCGCGAGTACGACGACGAGGTCGAGGCAGTGAAGCTCTTCCTCACCGGTGACGATGGAAGTAGCGACGACGCTAGGTCTTGAGAGCTCGAGTGATGGGAGTGAGGTCGAGCGGGGTAAATGAAGTATGAGGAGGGTGAGGGGTATTTATAGCCAAAGTGAAGAACCGCTCGCCCAAAGAAATTGGACGAACGCGCCCCTGACCCTTCTCATCCTAGCGACATGTGTCACCCACGTACAGAGTGGTGGCGATCGTCTGAGATCGTGGGTGAATAGATAAGTCTTAACGTGGGATGCGGAACGATTTGAGCGGCAAAAGCTGAAAAATCAGATAAGAATATTTTAACGTTTCGTTCGCAAATTCTTCAGCTGACAAGGACACAGTGAAGATTTTGAATGGGTTTCAAATATGACGCAAATGAAGAATTTGTGAACAGACTGGGTTGATTTTAGCATAGAGGGGGAAGGGTCTGATCACATTCACTTAGCAGAAAAAACAAATTGAAGAATTAGCAATAAGTGAATGTTATAGAGGACTAAAACTCAAATATATATAAATAGCCAATGAAGAACACAAACTAAAAGAGTGAAGACTATGCAAAGTTGAAGAATTTGAACAACTGAGGAATTTCAAAACTGAAGAAATACTCAAATTGAAGATTTTCAACTTTTGTTGGTGGCGTGACCCACCGTATAAGAATGATGATTTCAGACGCCGCGTACAATTGTCGTAGGGCTCTGAGAATCAAATTCTTCGTTAATTTCTTCACACTTAGAGGGTTAGTCTTCATTGATTGAAGAAAAACATTACTTCGTGTGTTGCACATCTAAGTCATCAATTTGCATAAGTGTTAGGATGTGTGTCCTTTTCAAAGAACATTTGAAGATTCTAAGATATTTAGCTCACACCGCAACTTGCTAAATCTCTTCTCATCCAAGGGCTTTGTGAACATATCGGCTAGCTATTCTTCAGTCTTCATGTGCTCGATAGAGATGTAGCCCTTCAACACATGATCACGAAGAAAATGATGACAAATCTGAATCTGCTTTGTCTTCGAGTGCTGAACTAGGTTATGAGCAATCTTGATGGCACTCTCATTGTCACAATAGAGTGGCACATTCTTCACATTGATGCCGTAGTCTTGAGGTATTGCTTCATCCATAGCAATTGAGCACAGCACAAACCAGCAGCAATGTACTCAGCTTCAGCAGTAGAGAGTGATACGCAATTCTGCTTCTTTGAGGACCAACATACTAAGGATCGTCCGAGGAAATGGCATGTGCCTGATGTTTTCTTGTGGTCCACACGATCACCAGCATAGTCAGAGTCAGAATATCCAATGAGATCAAAAGCCGAGCCCTTGGGATACCATAATCCAAGTATTGGTGTGTGAGCTAGATATCGAAGAATATGCTTCACAGCCTTATGGTATGATTCCTTCGGTGTAGCTTGAAAACGGGCACACATGCAAACACTAAGCATAATATCCGGCCTAGATGCACATAGATACAATAAAGAGCCAATCATGGAGCGGTATACCTTTTGATCAAAGTCAATACCATTTTCATCAGTGCATAGATGGCCATTTGTGGGCATGGGAATTTTGACGCCTTTGCAACCTTGCATGTCGAATTTCCTCAACACATCCTTGAGGTATTTCTCCTGAGATATGAAGATACCATTGCGTTGTTGACGAATTTGAAGACCTAAGAAGAATTTCAATTCTCCCATCATAAACATTTGATATTCCTCACTCATCATATAGGCAAAGTCGTTAGTGTAACGTTGGTTAGTACAGCCAAAGATAATATCATCAACATAGATTTGGCACACGGATAATTCATCATCATAGGTTTTGGTGAAAAGAGTTGGGTCAAGTGAACCGGGTTTGAAGCCTTTCTTCATGAGGAATTCCTTCAAAGTATCATACCACGCTCGAGGGTCCTGCTTTAGGCCGTAGAGAGCCTTGTTGAGTCTGAAGACTTTGTCAGGATGCTTTGGATCTTCAAAACCTGGGGGGTTGAGCAACATATACTTCTTCCTCAAGCTTACCATTGAGGAATGCACTTTCCACATCCATTTGATATAAGATGATATTATGTTGGTTAGCATAAGAAAGCAATATGCGAATAGCCTCAAGTCTAGCAACAGGTGCAAAAGTTTCATCAAAATCAATTCCTTCAACCTGTGTGTAGCCTTGAGCTACAAGCCGTGCCTTATTCCTCACCACAAGGTCATTTTCATCTTGCTTGTTGTGGTAGATCCATTTTGTGCCGATGATATTGTGCTTGCAAGGGTCTGGTCGCTTGACAAGTTCCCAGACATTGTTGAGCTTGAATTGATGTAGTTCCTCTTGCATCGCTTGAATCCACTCAGGCTCCAGAAATGCCTCATCTACTTTGGTGGGCTGTGTGATAGAGACAAAAGCAAAGTGCCCACAAAAGTTTGACAAATGTGAAGCTTTTGAGCATGTGAGAGGACCTGGTGCTTTGATGTCGTTGATGATTCTCTCAATCTGCACTTCATTAGCAATGCGAGGATGAGCGGGTTGACGACGTTGAGTGGGCTCAGCATATTCTTCAAAGCCATTTTCTTCAGGTGCACCAACATGATGTTCTTCACATTCCGGAATGACTTCTTCAGCAGATTCTTCGGTAGGAATGACATCCTCAGTAGCCTTGAACTTAATGGATTCCTCAGGTGACATTTCATTTAGCACAGGAGGTAGGTGCTCTCTTTGCAAGCCCTTAGTCTCATTGAACCGCACATCTACAGTTTCAACAACCTTGTGGTGATAGGTGTTGAAGACTCTATAGGTGTGTGAGTCCTTTCAAAACCAAGCATAAAACCTTCATGTGCTTTCGGTGCAAATTTAGAATTGTGATGAGGATCTCTAATCCAACATTTAGCACCGAAGAATTTGAAATAACTTACATTGGGTTTCTTGCCAGTGAGGAGTTCATATGAGGTCTTTCTGAAGAATTTGTGAAGATATACCCTATTGATGATGTGGCACGCAGTATCAATTGCCTCAGGCCAGAAGCGAGGAGGCGTCTTGTATTCATCAAGCATAGTGTGGGCCATCTCAACAAGAGTCCTGTTCTTGCGCTCCATGATGCCATTATGATGAGGAGTATAAGGAGCAGATAACTCGTGAGTAATACCAAGTTCATCAAGATAGTCATCAAGACCAGTATTCTTGAACTCGGTTCCATTGTCACTTCTGATGTGCTTGATCTTCACACCAAAGTTGGTTGAAGCCCTCGAGGAAAATCATTTGAAGACTTCCTGCACTTCAGTTTTGTAAGTGATGATATGCACCCATGTGTAACTAGAATAGTCATCAACAATGACCAAGCCATATAAGGATGCAGCATTAGTAAATGTGGCATAATGAGCAGGGCCAAAGAGATCCATGTGAAGGAATTCAAATGGACGAGTGGTAGTCATGATGGTCTTTGAGGGATGCTTGGCCTTGGTCATCTTTCCAGCTTCACAAGCTCCACATAGATGATCCTTGAGGAATTTGACACCCTCGATGACAATGACATGCTTCTTCTTTGCGAGCGTGTGCAGGTTCCTCATGCCAGCATGACCAAGTCGTCGATGCCATAGCCAGCCTTCTGAGGCTTTTGCAAGTAGACATGTAGCAGGTTGTGGTCCTGTAGAGAAATCAACAATATACAAATCTCCTCTCCTAAATCCTTCGAAGACTTTGGAATTGTCAGCTTCCATGATCACAACACAACGATACTCGCCAAAGACAACAACCATATCAAGAACACAAAGCATTGAGACAGACATGGGGTTGAACCCTAAGGACTCAACAAGCATGACTTTGTCCATATGTCGATCCTTTGAGATTTCAACCTTACCGAGATCCAACACCTTGCTTTTGCCTTTGTCAGCGTAGGTGATATGCTTCAGATGCGCTGGAGATAAAGCAATGT
Source organism: Triticum urartu (assembly GCF_003073215.2). Lineage (NCBI taxonomy): Eukaryota > Viridiplantae > Streptophyta > Magnoliopsida > Poales > Poaceae > Triticum > Triticum urartu. The sequence goes on from NC_053023.1 coordinate 138,822,373, forward strand.
CCATCAATAAGTTCCTGTCACTAGTCATGTGATTTGTACATCCACTGTCGAGGACCCACTCAGTGGCTTTGGGTTGATCATCCTGCAGATGAATTAGTGCATCTTACAAACTCATATACTTCAGTAGTGAAGAATATGACATCAAATTCATCAGATCAATGTCTTCAAGTAATAGAACAGATATAGTAGTATGAGGACGTGAGAAATGAAAATTCATTTCTTCATGATTAGCTTGCGTCCTTTCAATCATATTCAGGTCTCTAGAAAATTCTTCATATGTTTAAGTTCGTCTGGAGACCTGACCCTGCATAAGAGATTAGTTATTTTTCTTCACCACCCACATCTGGAGGGGTGGCAAACAGTTCATCATTCTATGAGCTCACAAGAGAAAGGTGGCATAGAGGCCAGTCCACTTCGTTTCACAAAAGAGGGGTTAGAGTAAGTGATACGTCTCCAATGTATCAATAATTTATGAAGTATTCAAGCTATTATATTATCAACCTTAGATGTTTTATATGCATTTATATGCTATTTTATATGATTTTTGGGACTAACCTATTAACCTAGAGCCCAGTGCCAGTTTTTTTCCTTGTTTTTAACTATCACAGAAAAGGAAAATCAAACGGAGTCCAATTGACCTGAAACTTCACGGAGATCATTTTGGACCAGAAGAAACCCACGGAGTACCGGAGATGGGCCAGAAGAGTCCCAAGGCCACCACGAGGGAGGGGGTGCGCCCTACCCCCTTGGTCGCGCCCCCCTGCCTCGTGGACGCCTCAGGAACCCCCCTGAATTGTCCCCGACTCCAACACCTCTTATATAAACCAAAACTTCTAGAAAGAAACCTAGATCGGGAGTTCCGCCGCCAGAAGCCTCCGTAGCCACCGAAAACCAATCTAGGCCCTCTCCGGCACCCTGCCGGAGGGGGCCATCATCACCAGAGGGCATGGAGGAGGATCCCGGAGGGGCCATTATCTTCATGAAGGCCAAGGACCAGAGGGGGGACCTCTCCCCATCCAGGGGGGAGGCCATGGAGGAGGAAGCACAAGGGGGAGAACCTCTCCTCCTCTCTCTTGGTGGCACCGGAGTACCATCGAGAGGGGAATCATCGCCGCAGTGATCGTATTCATCAACATCACCATCATCATCACCATACTCATCTCTTTTACGCGGTCCACTCTCCCGCACCTCGTTGTAATCCCTACTTGAACATGGTTCTTTATGCCACATATTATGATCCAATGATGTGTTGCCATCCTATGATGTTTTGAGTAGATATCTTTTGTCTTTGGGTTGATTGATGGTCTAGATTGGTACGAGTTGAATGTTTTATTTTGGTGCTGTCCTATGGTGCCCTCCGTGTCACGCAAGCGTGAGGGATTCCCGCTGTAGGGTGTTGCAATGCGTTTATGATTCGCTTATAGTGGGTTGCGTGAGTGACTGAAACACAAACCCGAGTAAGGGGTTTGTTGCGTATGGGATAAAGAGGACTTGATGCTTTAATGCTATGGTTGGGTTTTACCTTAATGATCTTTAGTAGTTGCGGATGCTTGCTAGAGTTCCAATCATAAGTGCATATGATCCAAGAAGAGAAAGTATGTTAGCTTATGCCTCTCCCTCATATGAAATTGAAATGACGACTATCGGTCTTGTTAACAATTGCCTAGGATAATTCCGCACACCGATCCACCATTATTCCACACTTGCTATTTATAATATTTAGTAATATATTCTAACTTTATGATAACAGCACCTACTTTCATATTTTAGCTCTCTGGTATCATGCAAAGTTATCCACTTCACACCCACAACATAGTTTTATTTCTCGTTGCTAGTTGGAAGCAAACTTTCGGTGGCAGATAGGGCTTGAGAGAATATTGATCTTACCTTTAGCTCCTTGTGGGTTCGACACTCCATACTTATCACTTCCACCTTTGGAAATTGCTACGATGATTCCCTACACTTGGGGATTATCAAGCTCTTTTCTGACGCTGTTGCCAGGGAGCAATAGCGTGGGGTTGATATTCTCGTGTGTGCTTGTTTGCTTTCTTCACTAAGTAGATTTTGTTTTTCCTTTTTTGTTTCTGTTTAGTTCTGGGTGAAACATACAAAAAAATTTAAAAGAATGAAAATACAAAAAATTACTTGCCTCTCATGCCTAAAAAGTTTTTCAAAAAGAGAAGTGATTGGAAAATTATGCATTGAAGAAGTGAGGGTCGACCTTGAGCACTCGTGTTCATGCTCACGGAAACAATGTAGAATTTTTCATGGAAGTTTCTCTGTAAATAATTATCCCCTTATATATATCCATTGTATTATAAAAATAATGTGCCAAGCTTTGGTTTTAGAATGATTAGATTGCTTGTTTACTATGTGCAGAACAAAAACAGAAACTTTGGCTGTAGCGCATGATTTTACATTTTTTAATGGAAATTCAAATGGGTCTGAAACTTTTTTAACATTACTTATGTATAAAATTTTCAAATTTTCAAATTTATTTCATAATTTTTGGAGTTACAGAAGTTTACTAAACCTCCAGATTACTACAGAGTGTCCTGTTTTAGACAGATTCTGTTTTTCGTGTGTTGTTTGCTTATTTTGATGCATCTATGGCTAGTATCATAGGGTATGAACCATAGAGAAGTTGGAATACAGTAGATATAGTTCTAATATGAAATTGGAATGAGTTTGAAACAGTACCTAAAGGTAGTGATTTGCTTTATTATACTAACAGATCTTACAAAGTTTTAACGAGGAGTTACCGATGTGAGAAGAACAAAGAGAGGCAAGATCTCAAGCTTGGGGATGTCCAAGGCACCCCAAGTAAATATTCTAAGGATACTCAAGCATCTAAGCTTGGGGATGCCCCGGTTGGCATCCCATCTTTCTTCTTCAATAATTATCGGTATACCTCGGTTTTTGTTTTGTTCACATGATTTGTGTCCTTTGTGTTTTTCTTTTTCTTTAAGAACCATGCTAGTATGAGATGTACCTTCATAAACTTATAGAATACTTCATGTGCTTCACTTAAGTCTTTTAAGTATGATCTTATAGAATTGGTCTTTGAGCTTCACTTAAATCTTTTGAGTATGGTTTTATAGAATGCTTCATGTGCTTCACTTATACATTTTGAGCTTGGATATTGGTTATTCTATATTAATTGTAGAACGCTCCATGAACTTCACTTATATCTTTTGGAGTATGAATAACACTATCATCTAAAGAGGGTTTGGAAGAGTGTCAACTTTAGGAACTAGTGATCCCGCTATTCCGAATGAGGAGAATTTTGCTTATGTGGAGACTAGTAAAATTTCTATGCTCGCAGATCACGAAAAGAATGCTTTATGTGATGGTAATATTGTTTAAATAATTCATTATGCTACTGAAAATTATTATGAGGGAGGAATAAATGCTTGTAGGAGTGCAATAATATCAAGTTTTGCTCTCTATGTGCTTAAAGTTTTGAAGTTATACTTGTTTTGCCTTCCTATGCTAGTTGATTCTTGTTCCCATAAATTGTGTGCTCACAAAATACCTAGGCATAGGAAGTGGGATAGGTTTAAATGTGCTAGTCATATTCTTCATGATGCTCTCTTTATGTTTCAATTCTTATCTTTTATATGAGCATCATTGAAATCATCATGCCTAGCTAAAAGGCATTAAAGAAAAGCGCTTGTTGGGAGACAACCCAATATTTACCCTTATTGTTTTTGTGTGTTTACATGATTAATATACTGTATTAATCATGTTTTATAGCTTTTGTTTCAATAAAGTTACAAGTAAGACCTTTGGGAAGACTTGGGTGAAAGTTAATGTGATCTTGCTGTAAAAAAATAGAAACTTTGCGCGCACGAGATTAACTGCCATTTTTTACAGAAGAGTGATTTGGCCCTGATTATTTTTGCAGAATATTAATAGACAAATTCCTCACGTCCACCAATTTATTTCATAATTGTTTGAGTAGCATAAGTATGGTTTGTGTTCAGATCATTACAGACTGTTCTGTTTCTGACAGATTCTGTTTTCATTGCATAGTTTGCTTGTTTTCATGTTTCTATGGATTATATTTCTCAATATAAATTGTAGAAATGATATGGTAGAGTAGGCATTGTGTGAGAACGATTATGAGCCTTGTCTTTGACAGTACCAAAGTGAATGGTTTACTCTTTATCATACTAACCTATCTCACGAAGTTTCGTTAAGTTTTGTGTGATTGAAGTTTTCAAGCTTTGGGTGAGATATCGATATGAGGAGAATAAGGAGTGGAAAGACCCTAAGCTTGGGGATGCCCAATGCACCCCAAGGTAATATTCAAGGAAGAATCAAGCGCCTAAGCTTGGGGATGCCCCGGAAGGCATCCCCTCTTTCGTCTTCAAAATTATCGGTATACCTTACTCGGAGCTATATTTTTATTCGTCACATGATATGTGTTTTGCTTGGAGAGTATTTTAAATTTTACTTGCTGTTTGAATAAAATAATTGGATCTGAAATCTTAAATGAAAAATAGTCCTCCCATGGCTAGTTAATTATTTGACTACCCAGTGTCCTTCACTCATATCTTTTTGGAGTAGTTTGTCATTACTCACGTGCTTCACATATATCCTATGAGTAATGGTTGAATGAATTGAATATCATAAATCTCAATTTATATATGTTTCATATGCTTATACCATGGGGAGTAATGACTTCACATACAATAAGTATAGTTAATAAACTTATTGAAAGTTAGCAAACGTAGAATTGGTCACTTGAACAATTCATGAAAGAATATTGAAGGAAGAGAGATTTCACATATAAATATACTATCTTGGACATCTTTTGTAATTGTGAGCACTCATTAAAATATGACATGCTAAAAGGTTGATGTCGGACAAGGAAGACAACGTAATGGGTTATGTTTTCTTATATCCGAAATAAAGTATATTGTCTTGGATCATCCAACATCTTGAGCTTTCTTTTCCCCCTCATGCTAGCCAAATTCTTTGCACCAAGTAGAGATACTACTTGCGCTTCCAAACATTCCTTCAACCAGTTTTCCCATGAGAGTCCACCATACCTACCTATGGATTGAGTAAGATCCTTCAAGTAAGTTGTCATCGGTGCATGCAATAAAAATTGCCCTCTAAATATGTATGATCTATTAATGTGGAGAAAATAAGCTTCTATATGATCTTGTGATGTGGAATAAATAAAAGCGATGGACCGCATAATAAAGGTCCATATCACAAGTGGCAATATAAAGTGACGTTCTTTTGCATTAAGATTTTGTGCATCCAACCATAAAAGCGCATGACAACCTCTGCTTCCCTCTGCGAAGGGCCTATCTTTTACTTTTATTTTCTACCTTATGCAAGAGTCATGGTGATCTTCACCTTTCCTTTTTACATTTTATCCTTTGGCAAGCACATTGTGTTGGACATATCCTGATATATATATCCAATTGGATGTAAGTTATCATGAACTATTATTGTTGACATTACCCTTGAGGTAAAAGGTTGGGAGGCGAATCTATAAGCCCCTATCTTTCTCTGTGTCCGATTAAAACTTTGAACCCATAAATATCATGTGAGTGTTAGCAATTGTGAAAGACTAAATGATATTTGAGTATGTGGAGTTTGCTAAATCAAAGCTCTGACATAGACCCTTCCTGAAAATAAGATGAATTGCAACTGTTTGATGACTGAGAATATAGTTTGTTAGTTTCAAGAGAGTTTATGATCTATACTTTAACATGTGAATAGCTTGTTACTTGATCATGAAAAGTTTTATGAAAATGAGCTACTGTTATGATATATAATGATGCTAGAAAAAGTGATTGGAACTATCATTGATGAAACTTATGCACTTGCTAGCATTCACACTTCATAAATTATTTCTTTTATCATTTACCTACTCGAGGACGAGCAGGAATTAAGCTTGGGGATGCTGATACGTCTCCAACATATCTATAATTTATGAAGTATTCATGCTATTGTATTATCAACCTTGGATGTTTTATATGCATTTCTATGCTATTTTATATGATTTTTGGGACTACCTATTAACCTAGAGCCCAGTGCCAGTTTCTGATTTTTTCCTTGTTTTTAACTATCGCAGAAAAGGAAAATCAACCGGAGTCCAATTGACCTAAAACTTCACGGAGATCATTTTTGGACCAGAAGAAGCCCACGGAGTACGGGAGATGGTCCAGAAGAGTCCCGAGGCCACCACGTGGGTGGGGGCGCGCCCTACCCCCCCTGGGCGCGCCCCCTGCCTCGTGGCCGCCTCGGGAACCCCCCTGACTTGTCCCTGACTCCAACACCTCTTATATAAACCAAAACTGCCAAAAAGAAACCTAGATCGGGAGTTCCACCGCCAAAAGCCTCTGTAGCCACCGAAAACCAATCTAGGCCCTCTCTGGCACCCTGCCGAAGGGGGGCATCATCACCGAAGGGCATGTAGGAGGATCCAGGAGGGGCCATTATCGTCATGAAGGCCAAGGACCAGAGGGGGAACCTCTCCCCATCCAGGGGGAGGCCAAGGAGGAGGAAGCACAAGGGGGAAAACCTCTCCTCCTCTCTCTTGGTGGCACCGGAGTGCCATCGAGAGGGGAATCATCGCCGCGGTGATCGTCTTCATCAACATCACCATCATCATCACCATCCTCATCTCTTTTATGCGGTCCACTCTCCCGCACCCCGCTGTAATCCCTACTTGAACATGGTGCTTTATGCCACATATTATGATCCAATGATGTGTTGCCATCCTATGATGTTTTGAGTATATCTTTTGTCCTTGGGTTGTTGCGTATGGGATAAAGAGGACTTGATGCTTTAATGCTATGGTTGGGTTTTACCTTAATGATCTTTAGTAGTTGCGGATGCTTGCTAGAGTTCCAATCATAAGTGCATATGATCCAAGAAGAGAAAGTATGTTAGCTTATGCCTCTCCCTCATATGAAATTGCAATGACGACTATCAGTCTTGTTAACAATTTCCTAGGACAATTCCGCACACCGATCCACCATTATTCCACACTCGCTATTTATAATACTTAGTAATATATTCTAACTTTATGATAACAGCACCTACTTTCATATTTTAGCTCTCCGATATCATGCAAAGTTATCCACTTCATACCCACACCATAGTTTTATTTATCGTTGCTAGTTGGAAGCAAACGTTCGGTGTATGTAGAGTCATATCAGTGACAGATAGGGCTTGATAGAATATTGATCTTACCTTTATCTCCTTGTGGGTTCGACACTCCATACTTATCACTTCCACCTTTGGAAATCGCTACGATGATTACCTGCACTTGGGGATTATCAGTAAGCATATGAATATGCAGAGAAATTCTTCGAGGACTTATGAACATAATAATTTGAAGAGTAATGCACATATTCATAACCCTTAGATCTTTCCTGCGAAACAGAAGTGTTAGCACGATGATGTTCATATGAAGATCTGGATCCATATGAGGTATTTGGTCCATATGAGGACTTGGATCCATATGAAGACTTTGGTCCATATGAAGAATTTGATATGGGGTTCCTATTATTCATAGGTGGTGCCATGATGACATTCACCTGAAGACTTTCAAGGCACCTTTTGGGATCACATATTTTCTTCACAGAAGGACCGTTCCTGCAGTTAGTGCCAACATATCTAGCAAATACTTCACCATTCTGATTTTTGAACAATTTATAGTTGGAGTCAAATGACTCATCAGAAGAATATGAAGATTCACATGCAAAGCCAGATAAATTAGATGGATCCACTGAAGGTCCCTTTGAAGGAAATATGCCCTAGAGGCAATAATAATGTTATTATTTATTTCCTTATATCATGATAAATGTTTATTATTCATGCTAGAATTGTATTAACCGGAAACATAATACTTGTGTGAATACATAAACAAACGGAGTGTCACTAGTATGCCTCTACTTGACTAGCTCATTGATCAAAGATGGTTATGTTTCCTATCCATTGACATGAGTTGTCATTTGATTAACGGGATCACATCATTAGGAGAATGATGTGATTGACTTGACCCATTCCGTTAGCTTAGCACTCGATCGTTCAGTATTCTGATATTGCTTTCTTCATGACTTATACATGTTCCTATGACTATGAGATTATGCAACTCCCGTTTATCGGAGGAACACTTTGTGTTCTACCAAACTTCACAACGTAGCTGGGTGATTATAAAGGTGCTCTATAGGTGTCTCCAAAGGTACTTGTTGGGTTGGCGTATTTTGAGATTAGGATTTGTCACTCCGATTGTCAGAGAGGTATCTCTGGGCCCACTCGGTAATGCACATCACTATAAGCCTTGCAAGCATTGCAAATAATGAGTTAGTTGCGGGATGATGTATTACAGAACTAGTAAAGAGACTTGCCGGTAACAAGATTGAACTAGGTATTAAGATACCAACGATCGAATCTCGGGCAAGTAACATACCGATGACAAAGGGAACAACGTATGTTGTTATGCGGTTTGACCGATAAAGATCTTCGTAGAATATGTAGGAGCCAATATGAGCATCCAAGTTTTGCTATTGGTTATTGACCGGAGACATGTCTCGGTCATGTCTACATAGTTCTCGAACCCGTAGGGTCCGCACGCTTAAAGTTCGATGACAGTTATATTATGAGTTTATGTGTTTTGATGTACCGAAGGTAGTTTGGAGTCCCGGATGTGATCACGGACATGACAAGGAGTCTCAAAATGGTCAAGACATAAAGATTGATATATTGGAAGCCTATATTTGGATATCGGAAGTGTTCCGGATGAAATCGGGATTTTACTGGAGTATCGGGGGTTACCGAACCCCCCCCCCCCGGGGGGGGGGGGGGGTTAATGGGCCAAGATGGGCCTTAGTGGAGAAAAGGAGGGGCGACCAGGGCAGGCCACGCGTCCCCTCCCACTCTAGTCCGAATTGGACAAGGAGGGGGCGGCGCGCCCCTTTCCTTCCTGTCTCCCTCCTCCTTCCCCCTTCTACTCCAACTAGGAAAGGAGGGAGTCCTACTCCCGGTGGGAGTAGGACTCCTCCCTGGCGCGCCTCCTCCTGGCCGGCCGCCTCTCCCCCTTGCTCCTTTATATACGGGGGCAGGGGGCACCTCTAGACACAACAATTGATCTCTTGGATCTCTTAGCCATGTGTGGTGCCCCCCTCCACCATAGTCGACCTCGATAATATCGTAGCGGTGCTTAGGCCAAGCCCTGCGTCGGTAGAACATCATCATCGTCACCACGCCGTCGTGCTGACGGAACTCTCCCTCATAGCCCGGCTGGATCGGAGTTCGAGGGACGTCATCGAGCTGAACGTGTGTTGAACTCGGAGGTGTTGTACGTTCGGTACTTGATCGGTCGGATCATGAAGACGTAGGACTACATCAACCACATTGTGCTAATGCTTCCGCTTTCGGTCTATGAGGGTACGTGGACAACACTCTTCCTTCTTGTTGTTATGCATCACCATGATCATGTGTGTGCGTAGGAATTTTTTTGAAATTACTACGTTCCCCAACAGTGGCATCTGAGCCAGGTTTTATGCGCACATGGTATATGCACGAGTAGAATACAAGTGAGTTGTGGGCAATATAAGTCATACTGCTTACCAGCATGTCATACTTTGGTTCAGCGGTATTGTTGGATGAAGCGGCCCGGACCGACATTACACGTACGCTTACGCGAGACTGGTTCTACCGACGTGCTTTGCACACAGGTGGCTGGCGGGTGTCAGTTTCTCCAACTTTAGTTGAACCAAGTGTGGCTACGCCCAGTCCTTGAGAAGGTTAAAACAGCACTAACTTGACAAAGTATCATTGTGGTTTTGATGCATAGGTAAGAACGGTTCTTGCTCAGCCCATAGCAGCCACGTAAAACTTGCAACAACAAAGTAGAGGACGTCTAACTTGTTTTTGCAGGGCATGTTGTGATGTGATATGGTCAAGGCATGATGCTATATTTTATTGTATGAGATGATCATGTTTTGTAACCGAGTTATCGGCAACTGGCAGGAGCCATATGGTTGTCGCTTTATTGTATGCAATGCAATCGCCCTGTAATGCTTTACTTTATCACTAAGCGGTAGCGATAGTCGTAGAAGCATAAGTTGGCGAGACGACTGTAACATCCCAAAATTCTAAATTTTGGAATGTTATAAACAAATAGATAGATTTGATTGATTGTTTGATTGATTGCGTGAAATTGAGTGAAATTCGAATTCTTTTGAAAGTTAAATGAGAGGGAATAAAAGGAATTTCCCAAACTTTCATATTTGCTTTCTGATCTCTATGAATTCAAATGCTTTTCAAACACTAAACCCCGGAGAGAAGATGACATGACTTCTTCCATTTATTTAAATGACAAGGGGTGTTGAAAATATTTGAATTTCATTTGAAAATATTCCAATTCTGAAACTTTATGCGACTCAATGATTTTCACGAGAGAAGATAAAATGACTTCTTCAAATTATATGAAATATGAGTTGGGAGTTTCAAAGAATTAAATTCAAAGTTCTTTGAATTTATTTTATTTTCAATTTGGAATATTAGATCATCATGCATATCTTATTTTCTTGCTTTTTGGTCGATCCTAGAAATTTCACGCAGCTCAAGGACCTTCGGAGAGAGTTGGAGATTTCGTTATTTTCATATTTGAGAGTTTTCTCGAATTTGAAAAGAGGATCATTTGATTTATTTATTTCATCTTCAATAATTTTTCCGTTATCAAAAAAATATAAGAGAGGGAATAATATGACTTTCCCAAAATATAGGAAAAATGAAGATTTAATAAATAGATCAAATTTCTTTTCCGGTGTTTGTTTGTTTTTGGATAGGGAAAATGGGATGGGAAGTAGATGAGGTAGTACCTATTACCTGTATTATTATGAAACCTTTGGGAGTTACTTCTACGTTTGCTTATTATGCCATGCTATGCTAGTAGACGTGGATTGGGTGAGTGATATCCATGACAGATGTGAGTTTATTAATTTTAATGGTTTATCTAAGGTGGCAACTTAAACACACATCTGGGTGGATTGAGGCACCTGATGTCTATCAGGACTTGCCTGTTTTTTTTGGACCGCCACCCAGGCTCAAAGGGATCATAAGATCTTTCATGCTAGAAACTTCCGTGTGCAGCCACATGCTACTATGGGCTCTGGCATAGTTGACTAAGTTGTGCGAACTCTTACGGGGTGGACTAGCAGATGTAGGGGTTGTGGGTGGTACGGTCTACCCCACATGTAAGGTGCTAGTGCTTCTGAAAGACTATGTCTCGGTCATCCGTTTCTCAAACACCATGTAGTGCGAGAAAACAAACGGAGGCGATCGAGTCATGTGGGGAAAAGTGCGCAAACCTCTGCAGAGTAACAAACTAATCATGATTAGCCGTGTCCCCGGTTATGGACAACTTGAGTATCTAGTACTTGAATATCGAGTGAATCTCAACATGTTACTTCTAATTAATGTTGTTGGGTTTTAATTATTTTTAATTGGGATTGAGAATGCTGTCAACCATTCTCAATGTTTCACAACCACCATGATAGTTAAATAAATTTATTCCTTTGCAGTAGGGAAAAATTGGCTTTACGCAAAAACCTTATAACCATAGAGCTTTTCCACCAGCCAAATATGCATATAGTGATAGCCATTGTTCATCATTCTCTATGGTGTGAATTTGCCAGTACATTCAATGTACTGACCCGTTTCGGGCTGCAACGTCTTATGTTGCAGGTTTCTTACGACGAGTAAGTGATACGTTAGGGTTACGATTTCTACACTCAACTTTGACGTTGGTGTTGATGGGAAACCACAACCTTGTTGCTTCCGCTATATGGATTGAGGTAATGGTATTTACGTTACTTTATACATGTGATTTACCTCTGTTATAAATCCTTCGAGTACTGTGTGTGTCAGCATACTGATCCAGGGATTACACATAAGCACAGAGACTTGATCCATTCGGGTCGGGTCGCTACAAGATGGTATCAGAGCACATGTTGACTGTAGGACGTGACCCTAGAAACTGGCAAGCCCATAGCAAAGATTTTTCTCTGCAACTTTTCCCTTTCAAAAGGATCTTTTACCTCTCTTCTCTTCTGAGTTTATTCAAATTTCCCTTTAGTGAAACCATACCCCCTTTCCCTTTTGACCACACGAAGATTCGACTGATGAGACCACCCCAAGAAGTACGAGATATCGGACAACTAAGGCCACTTCGGAATGAAGAGTATTTTCCGTGCATCTGAATAATGGAAACTACAACGGTTGAAGGCCGAAGACAAGTAGAATTGGAAGGCTCTGAAGAATTCCCAGATTTGTATGACCTAGGAAGGCTACCCTTATGGAACTTGGCAGACTATGGAAGTTGTCAATACCCGAGATCAAGGTGTATTGGAGAAAGACTGAAACAAGGAGTACGAGAACTCGAAGAAAATCCTAAGGCAGGGGATATCAACTATGGAAGATAGCTCATGGCAATGACAAGGGCAGAAACACGGTTATCCGTGATGTCATCACCCGCTAATGCTATTGTCACCGTGCTGAGTTAAGGAGGCAAGTCTTCAGAATGGATTTGATGGAAGAAGGCTGACGGAGCACCTATCATAAGATGAAGTTTTAACCTTAGCCGGTGTAACACCAGGGTCTGGAGTAGTACATCAAGAAGTTTAAGGTGGAGCTACAAGAAGCCGTATTTTGACAAGGAGCATTTCGTGAAGAACTCAGGAACCAAAAGCTGAAAATAGCCAATCTGGAGGAGCTACAACCTTGAGATACCGGAGATTTATCAGGAACGGGAGGACAGTATGACCATGGCTCATGCCAAGGATGTTGAAACCCAGAAGTTTGAAATGCAACTCCAAAATATTCAAGGATGTCATGAGAGACTTCGCGTCAACAGAGTTGATCTGGCAAAAGGACTTGAGAAAGAGCAAGCACGACCGAAAGAAGCCATTGGAGGCATGAACAAGGCTTGAAGAGTTTGGAGACGTTGAAGATTTATTGACCCTTAGAAGACCAAACCCCTGTTATATACCTACGTTAGATGCGACGTTTGTGAGCTGTCATTTGTTTGATGTTTTTCGACAGCCACAACAAAAAAATCTGTCTTTTCAAAACTGTTGTTTGCATTGTGTGAATCCCTCTCTATCTCTCTCATCTCACCCCAAACCCATGGACCCAATAGAGGATGAATGAAGATGAGTTTATATTTTCTGGACCGATGAGTCAATTGGAGATGGACCGATGGATTCAGAACATGAAGGATCATATGGAGAACAACCCTATAGTCGGAAAGGATATGGCCCAGCATGCTCTTCAATGCTTTGAAAGAGGTGCTGCTACTTGGTGGAGGATGTACCAAACCATCAATGGATGGCAAGGATTAACCACTTGGAAAGAATTTAAGTTGACTTTGCTAAAGTCTCAGTTTGTGTCCCAGAAGTTGAAGCCTTATGGAAAGGATATGAGAAAACCATGTGCATGCAAGATTTGTGGAGAAATCGGACACACCCATAAAGAACACAAGGACGAATGCCCTAATTGTGAAGGAAGTCACCCAGCTGAAGAATGCCCAACTAGGCAGATCACTTGTTTCTTGTGTGAAGGGACTACCCACTACCCTGCACAGTGTCACATTTACCCCTTGGTACAAAGAACCATCCAGCAGAAGTAAGAAGTAATGAAAGGAGCCCTCATGGAAATTTTAGAAGAAGCTGTGATGGAGGACACACCCAAAGAAGAACCAATTAAACCCTGCACTAAGTCATGCTATTCATGTGGAGAAGAAGGACACATCTCCCAGAATTGTATGAATGGGGATCTAGTAGAATTCCCGACAGAGGAAGTAGAATATGACCCACAGGAGATAGAAGCCCTGATTGGAATGGAAAAGTCCAGAAAGAGAAGTAGACTGGATTCCAGGAAGGACCTAAGTCATATCACCTGTTACAGGTGCAAGGAGTCAGGGCACTACCTCAACAGTTGCCCAAAAAGGAAACCTCGATACTTGCCAGAAGTAATATGTTTCAGTTGTAATGGAGCAGGGCACTTTGCCAGAGGTTGTCCGAAGGAGAAGGAGACTTGTGATAAATAGTTGAGTTTGTAACAGAAGTAATATAGTAGTGGTAGTGAGAACATTTTCTTTTATATAGAGGTATTGAGTTGAGGCATGTAATGGAAAAAAACAGGAGATTGTAATGATTTGAGAATTAATAAAGTTAGCCTCGTTGGTACTGATATGGATTTTATGAGTTGCTACTCTATGAAGGAGGATTTTGACCATTTTTGAGGATAAGAGAAATATGGTCTATGGAAGATTTGTGCATTTTAAGGGTGGTAGTACCCTGTAAGAACCTTTGACCCCCAGAAAGGATAAAGATACTCCACTGCGTGGATTTTGGACAAAATGAATACGAGTTTTGTCTCGATATGTGTGATGCCCCAAGAGTATGTGGGATGAAGTTGGAGACCGACAGTTGTTTGGACCAAATGTGATCAAGGAGTCAGAAGAGAATGTTAAGTTGATTCGAGATAGGCTGAAGGTAGCTCAGTCCAGGCAGAAGAGTTATGTAGACTTAAAAACGCAAGGAGGTAGTCTATGAAATTGGAGATAGAGCATGTCTCCATGTGTTCCCTCTGCGAGGAGTTAAACGGATTGGAGTTAAGGGACAGTTAGCCCCGAGATTTGTAGGACCATACCGAGTTTTGGAGCGTATGAGAGAACTGGCTTACAAGTTGGAATTACCCGATGTACTGTCAGGAGTTCAGGATGTGTTTCACGTTTCCCAGTTGAAGAAGTGCCATGCAGAGATGGCCAATATTCCCGTGTAAGGACGCTTGACCGCGGAAAGGATAATGATGTTCCACGAAGTGGAATATGGACTTCATAAGTATAAGATTTTATCTCGGTATGAGGGATATTCCATGAGGATGAAGAGATGAATTACTATTGGATATAAAGGAGGTATGATGTTGGAAATATGGATCAATGGAAACTCCATGATGAGTCAGAGTAATCATGTCCTAATGTTGGTGCCAATGGAAGGAAGGAAGATGATACAATTGGATGGATTTAAGAATACTAGGAAGTTGGAAGATGGAATAATGATAAGTTGCCCAATGATAAGTTCAAGGATTACAAGTGATGAGATGTGCCATAACCCACAGGCCCCAGGACCTGCCAAGAAGCAAGCACACCCTTGCTGAAGGAAAAACCCTGGAAGAGGATATGCCCTTATCGATAGACGATTTTATAGGAGTAACGCAAAACCTGAGAGTTGTCAAGGAACGATAGATGGTTGTTTGGCTTGCAGAATCTATGGATTTATCCGAACTTGGTTCGTCGACAAGAGAAATTCTGCAATGCTTGTGAGGGTGACCGAGTGTTAGAATGCGAGATTCGCTAAACTGTATACAAGGTAATGATTTGGGTGCGAGATGGATTGATCACCATACCGACTTACTCTTATTATTCGCCTTGTTATATGGGATGGTAAATCTGAGTGACTTGCCTATAGAAGAGAGACGACGATATTAAACCTTGTTAAACCTTAGAATGGTATAAGAATTTTTCCCTTGTACACGGCAATTGTTGCCAACCGTAGGTTATACGGTGAGGATCAACCCATACCCATTTCCTGCAGAAGAAACCATAAATTGTTGACCACCATGAGATATCGATAGTTGTTTAGTTTTGGCGCCAGACCCGTCAGCTAAGAAGACCCAGTCTCGGAAGAACCTTACCTAGATGAAAGACAGAAGAATTGAGGAAAAGGTTATGCCACTACCGGAAGAGCTCGGAGAAGGAATTTTCTCGAGGATCTGAGAAGACCGACACTGTCAAGGATAAGGATGGAGTATATGAGTTTTGATGGAACAGTAACGATGTTTCTAAGGGTGGTAGCACCCCAGACCCCGGAGAGGATTGATGGATTTTTTTAGGAGACCCCCAAACCCTAACCTATTTCTTGCTAGCCTCTCCGAATCTCGAGGACGAGATTCCTTTTAAGGGTGGTAGGTTTGTAACATCCCAAAATTCTAGATTTTGGAATGTTATAAACAAATAGATAGATTTGATTGATTGTTTGATTGATTGCGTGAAATTGAGTGAAATTCGAATTCTTTTGAAAGTTAAATGAGAGGGAATAAAAGGACTTTCCCAAACTTTCATATTTGCTTTCTGATCTCTATGAATTCAAATGCTTTTCAAACACTAAACCCCGGAGAGAAGATGACATGACTTCTTCCATTTATTTAAATGACAAGGGGTGTTGAAAATATTTGAATTTCATTTGAAAATATTCCAATTCTGAAACTTTATGCGACTCAATGATTTTCACGAGAGAAGATAAAATGACTTCTTCAAATTATATGAAATATGAGTTGGGAGTTTCAAAGAATTAAATTCAAAGTTCTTTGAATTTATTTTATCTTCAATTTGGAATATTAGATCATCATGCATATCTTATTTTCTTGCTTTTTGGTCGATCCTAGAAATTTCACGCAGCTCAAGGACCTTCGGAGAGAGTTGGAGATTTCGTTATTTTCATATTTGAGAGTTTTCTCGAATTTGAAAAGAGGGTCATTTTATTTATTTATTTCATCTTCAATAATTTTTCCGTTATAAAAAAATATAAGAGAGGGAATAATATGACTTTCCCAAAATATAGGAAAAATGAAGATTTAATAAATAGATCAAATTTCGTTTTCCGGTGTTTGTTTGTTTTTCTTTGGATAGGGAAAAGTGCGCAAACCTCTGCAGAGTTTACAAACTAATCATGATTAGCCGTGTCCCCGGTTATGGACAACTTGAGTATCTAGTACTTGAATATCGAGTGAATCTCAACATGTTACTTCTAATTAATGTTGTTGGGTTTTAATTATTTTTAATTGGGATTGAGAATGCTGTCAACCATTCTCAATGTTTCACAACCACCATGATAGTTAAATAAATTTATTCCTTTGCAGTAGGGAAAAATTGGCTTTACGCAAAAACCTTATAACCATAGAGCTTTTCCACCAGCCAAATATGCATATAGTGATAGCCATTGTTCATCATTCTCTATGGTGTGAATTTGCCAGTACATTCAATGTACTGACCCGTTTCGGGCTGCAACGTCTTATGTTGCAGGTTTCTTACGACGAGTAAGTGATACGTTAGGGTTACGATTTCTACACTCAACTTTGCCGTTGGTGTTGATGGGAAACCACAACCTTGTTGCTTCCGCTATATGGATTGAGGTAATGGTATTTACGTTACTTTATACATGTGATTTACCTCTGTTATAAATCCTTCGAGTACTGTGTGTGTCAGCATACTGATCCAGGGATGACACATAAGCACAGAGACTTGATTCATTCGGGTCGGGTCGCTACAACGACAACGATGCTACGATGGAGATCAAAGTGTCGTGCCGGTGACAATGGTGATCATGACGGTGCTTCGGAGATGAAGATCACAAGCATAAGATGATGATGGCCATATCATATCACTTATATTGGTTGCATGTGATGTTTATCTTTTATGCATCTTATCTTTCTTTGATTGACGGTAGCATTATAAGATGATCTCTCACTAAATTATAAAGGTATAAGTGTTCTCCCTGAGTATGCACCATTGCGAAAGTTCTTCGTGCTGAGACACCACGTGATGATCGGGTGTGATAGGCTCTACGTTCAAATACAACGGGTGCAAAACAGCTGCACATGCGGAATACTCAGGTTAAACTTGACGAGCCTAGCATATGCAGATATGGCCTCGGAACACTGAGACCGAAAGGTCGAGCGTGAATCATATAGTAGATATGATCAACATAGTGATGTTCACCATTGAAAACTACTCCATCTCATGTGATGATCGGACATGGTTTAGTTGATTTGGATCACGTGATCACTTAGAGGATTAGAGG
Source organism: Triticum urartu (assembly GCF_003073215.2). Taxonomy (NCBI): domain Eukaryota; kingdom Viridiplantae; phylum Streptophyta; class Magnoliopsida; order Poales; family Poaceae; genus Triticum; species Triticum urartu. The sequence goes on from NC_053023.1 coordinate 138,840,273, forward strand.
GATGTCTATCTAAGTGGGAGTTCTTAAATAATATGATTAATTGAACTTAAATTTATCATGAACTTAGTACCTGATAGTATTTTGCTTGTCTATGTTGATTGTAGATAGATGGCCCGTGCTGTTGTTCCGTTAAATTTTAATGTGTTCCTTGAGAAAGCAAAGTTGAAAGATGATGGTAGCAATTACACGGACTGGGTCCATAACTTGAGGATTATCCTCATTGCTGCACAGAAGAATTACGTCCTGGAAGCACCGCTGGGTGCCAGGCCTGCTGCAGATGTTGCTGATGACATTAAGAACGTCTGGCAGAGTAAAGCTGATGACTACTCGATAGTTCAGTATGCCATGCTTTACGGCTTAGAACCGGGACTTCAACGATGTTTTGAACATCATGGAGCATATGAGATGTTCCAGGAGTTGAAGTTAATATTTCAAGCAAATGCCCAGATTGAGAGATATGAAGTCTCCAATAAGTTCTATAGTTGCAAGATGGAGGAGAATAGTTCTGTCAGTGAACATATACTCAAAATGTCTGGGTATCATAATCACTTGACTCAACTGGGAGTTAATCTTCCTGTTGATAGTGTCATTGACAGAGTTCTTCAATCACTGCCACTAGGCTACAAAAGCTTTGTGATGAACTATAATATGCAAGGGATGAATAAGACAATTCCCGAGTTCTTCGTGATGCTAAAGGCTGCGGAGGTAGAAATCAAAAAGGAGCATCAAGTGTTGATGGTCAATAAGACCACCAGTTTCAAGAAAAAGGGTAAAGGGAAGAAGAAGGGGAACTTCAAAAAGAACGGCAAACAAGTTGCTGCTCAGGAGAAGAAACCCAAGACTGGACCTAAGCCTGAGACTGAGTGCTTCTACTGCAAATGGACTGGTCACTAGAAGCGGAACTGCCCCAAGTATTTGGCGGATAAGAAGGATGGCAAAGTGAACAAAGGTATATGTGATATACATGTTATTGATGTGTACCTTACTAATGCTCGGAGTAGCACCTGGGTATTTGATACTGGTTCTGTTGCTAATATTTGCAACTCGAAACAGGGACTACAGATTAAGCAAAGATTGGCTAAGGATGAGGTGACGATGCGCGTGGGAAATGGCTCCAAAGTTGATGTGATTGCGGTCGACACGCTACCTCTACATCTACCTTCGGGATTAGTTTTAGACCTAAATAATTGTTATTTGGTGCCAGCGTTGAGCATGAACATTATATCTGGATCTTGTTTGATGCGAGACGGTTATTCATTTAAATCACAGAATAATGGTTGTCCTATTTATATGAGTAATATCTTTTATGGTCATGCACCCTTGAATAGTGGTCTATTTTTGTTGAATCTCGATAGTAGTGATACACATATTCATAATGTTGAAGACAAAAGATGCAGAGTTGATAATGATAGTACAAATTATTTGTGGCACAGCCATTTGGATCATATTGGTGTAAAGCGCATGAAGAAACTCCATACTGATGGACTTCTGGAATCACTTGGTACTTGCGATCCATGCCTCATGGGCAAGATGACTAAAACGCCATTCTCCGTAACTATGGAGCGAGCAACTGATTTGTTAGAGATCATACATACTGATGTATGTGGTCCAATGAATGTTGAGGCTCGCGGCAGGTATCGTTATTTTCTCACCTTCACAGATGATTTAAGCAGATATGGGTATATCTACTTAATGAAATATAAGTCTGAAACATTTTGAAAAGTTCAAGGAATTTCAGAGTGAAGTGGAAAATCATCGTAACAAGAAAATAAAGTTTCTATGATCTGATCGTGGAGGAGAATATTTAAGTTACGAGTTTGGCCTACATTTGAAACAATGCGGAATAGTTTCGCAACTCACGCCACCCGGAACACCACAGCGTAATGGTGTGTTCGAACGTCGTAATTGTACTTTACTAGATATGGTGTGATCTATGATGTCTCTTACTGATTTACCGCTATTGTTTTGGGGTTATGCTTTAGAGACAGCTGCATTCACGTTAAATAGGGCACCATCGAAATCCGTTGAGACAATGCCTTATGAACTACGGTTTGGCAAGAAACCAAAGTTGTCATTTCTTAAAGTTTGGGGCTGCGATGCTTATGTGAAAAAGCTTCAACCTGATAAGCTCGAACCCAAATCGGAGAAATGTGTCTTCATAGGATACCCAAAAGAGACTGTTGGGTACACCTTCTATCACAGATCCGAAGGCAAGACTTTTGTTGCTAAATTTGGAATCTTTCTAGAGAAGGAGTTTCTCTCGAAAGAAGTGAGTGGGAGGAAAGTAGAACTTGATGAGGTAATTGTACCTGCTCCCTTATTGGAAAGTAGTTCATCACAGAAACCCGTTCCTATGACACCTACACCAATTAGTGAGGAAGTTAATGATGATGATCATGAAACTTCAGATCAAGTTGTTACTGAACCTCGTAGGTCAACCAGAGTAAGATCTGCACCATAGTGGTATGGTAATCCTATTCTGGAGGTTATGTTACTAGACCATGACGAACCTACGAACTATGAAGAAGCGATGGTGAGCCCAGATTCTGCAAAATGGCTTGAGGCCATGAAATCTGAGATGGGATCCATGTATGAGAACAAAGTGTGGACTTTGGTTGACTTGCCCGTTGATCGGCAAGCCATTGAAAATAAATGGATCTTCAAGAAGAAGACTGAGCTGACGGTAATGTTACTGTCTATAAAGCTCGACTTGTTGCAAAAGGTTTTCGACAAGTTCAAGGGATTGACTACGATGAGACTTTCTCACCCATAGCGATGCTTAAGTCTGTCCGAATCATGTTAGTGATTGCCGCATTTTATGATTATGAAATTTGGCAAATGGATGTCAAAACTGCATTCCTGAATGGATTTCTGGAAGAATAGTTGTATATGATGCAACCAGAAGGTTTTGTCGATCCAAAGGGAGCTAACAAAGTGTGCAAGCTCCAGCGATCCATTTATGGACTGGTGCAAGCCTGTCAGAGTTGGAATAAATGTTTTGATAGTGTGATCAGAGCTTATGGTTTTATATAGACTTTTGGAGAAGCCTGTATTTACAAGAAAGTGAGTGGGAGCTCTGTAGCATTTCTGATATTATATGTGGATGACATATTGTTGATTGGAAATGATATAGAATTTCTGGATAGCATAAAAGGATATCTGAATAAGAGTTTTTCAATGAAAGATCTCGGAGAAGCTGCTTATATATTGGGCATCAAGATCTATAGAGATAGATCGAGACGCTTAATTGGACTTTCACAAAGCACATACCTTGACAAAGTTTTGAAAAAGTTCAAAATGGATCAAGCAAAGAAAGGGTTCTTGCCTGTGTTACAAGGTGTGAAGTTGAGTAAGACTCAATGCCCGACCACTACAGAAGATAGATAGAAAATGAAAGATGTTCCCTATGCTTCAGCCATAGGCTCTATCATGTATGCAATGCTGTGTACCAGACCTGATGTGTGCCTTTCTATTAGTTTAGCAGGGAGGTACCAAAGTAATCCAGGAGTGGATCACTGGACAGCGGTCAAGAACATCCTAAAATACATGAAAAGGACGAAGGATATGTTTCTCATTTATGGAGGAGACAAGGAACTCGTCATAAATGGTTACGTCAATGCAAGCTTTGACACTGATCCGGACGATTCTAAATCGCAAACCAGATACGTGTTTTTATTAAACGGTGGGGCTGTCAGTTGGTGCAGTTCTAAACAAAGCGTCGTAGCAGGATCTACATGTGAAGCGGAGTACATAGCTGCTTTGGAAGCAGCAAATGAAGGAGTCTGGATGAAGGAGTTCATATCCAATCTAGGTGTCATACCTAGTGCATCGGGTCCAATGAAAATCTTTTGTGACAATACTGGTGCAATTGCCTTGGCGAAGGAATCCAGATTTCACAAGAGAACCAACATCAAGAGACGCTTCAACTCCATCCGGGATCAAGTCCAGGTGGGAGACATAGAGATTTGCAAGATACATACAGATCTGAATGTTGCAGACCCGTTGACTAAGCCTCTTCCACGAGCAAAACATGATCAGCACCAAGGCTCCATGGGTGTTAGAATCATTACTGTGTAATCTAGATTATTGACTCTAGTGCAAGTGGGAGACTGAAGGAAATATGCCCTAGAGGCAATAACAAAGTTATTATTTATTTCCTTATATCATGATAAATGTTTATTATTCATGCTAGAATTGTATTAACCGGAAACATGATACATGTGTGAATACATAGACAAACAGAGTGTCACTAGTATGCCTCTACTTGACTAGCTCGTTAATCAAAGATGGTTATGTTTCCTAGCCATAGACAAAGAGTTGTCATTTGATTAACGGGATCACATCATTAGGAGAATGATGTGATTGACTTGACCCATTCTGTTAGCTTAGCACTTGATCATTTAGTTTGTTGCGATTGCTTTCTTCATGACTTATACATGTCCCTATGACTATGAGATTATGCAACTCCCGTTTACCGGAGGAACACTTTGTGTGCTACCAAACATCACAACGTAATTGGGTGATTATAAAGGTGCTCTACAGGTGTCTTCGAAGGTACTTGTTGGTTTAGCGTATTTCGAGATTAGGATTTGTCACTCCGATTGTCGGAGAGGTATCTCTGGGCCCACTCGGTAATGCACATCACTATAAGCCTTGCAAGCATTGCAATTAATGAGTTAGTTGCGGGGTGATGTATTACAAAACGGGTAAAGAGACTTGCCGGTAACGAGATTGAACTAGGTATTAAGATACCGACGATCGAATCTCGGGCAAGTAACATACCGATGACAAAGGGAACAACGTATGTTGTTATGCGGTTTGACCGATAAATATCTTCGTAGAATATGTAGGAGCCAATATGAGCATCCAGGTTCCGCTATTGGTTATTGACCGGAGACGTGTCTCGGTCATGTCTACATAGTTCTCGAACCCGTAGGGTCCGCACGCTTAAAGTTCGATGACGGTTATATTATGAGTTTATGTGTTTTGATGTACCGAAGGTAGTTCGGAGTCCCGGATGTGATCACGGACATGACGAGGAGTCTCGAAATGGTCGATACATAAAGATTGATATATTGGAAGCCTATATTTGGATATCAGAAGTGTTCCGGGCAAAATCGGGATTTTACCGGAGTACCGGGGGTTACCGGAACCCCCCCCCCCGGGGGGGGGGGGGGTAATGGACCAAGATGGGCCTTAGTGGAGAAGAGGAGGGGCGGCCAGGGCAGGCCACGTGTCCCCTCCCCCTCTAGTCCGAATTGGACAAGGAGGGGGGGCGGTGCCCCACTTTCCTTCCTCTCTCCCTCCTCCTTCCCCCTTCTCCTACTCCAACAAGGAAAGGAGGGAGTCCTGCTCCCGGTGGGAGGAGGACTCCTCCCTGGCGCGCGTCCTCCTGGTCGGCCGCCTCTCCCCCCTTGCTCCTTCATATACGGGGGCAGGGGGAACCTCTAGACACAACAATTGATCTCTTGGATCTCTTAGCCGTGTGCGGTGCCCCCCTCCACCATAGTCCACCTCGATAATATCGTAGCGATGCTTAGGCGACCCCTGCATCGGTAGAACATCATCATCGTCACCACGCCGTCATGCTGACGGAACTCTCCCTCAAAGCTCAGCTAGATCGGAGTTCGAGGGACGTCATCAAGCTGAACGTGTGCTGAACTCGGAGGTGCCGTATGTTTGGTACTTGATCGGTCGGATCGTGAAGACGTACGACTACATCAACCGCGTTGTGCTAACGCTTCCGCTTTCAGTCTTTGAGGGTATGTGGACAACACTCTTCCCTCTCGTTGCTATGCATCACCATGATCCTGTGTGTGCGTAGGAATTTTTTTGAAATTACTACGTTCCCCAACACCCTTTGCAGCAACCCATGAAGTTTTGGGATACTGCTCAGGTTTCTTGTAGGTCCCATCAGCATTAAGTGTCCTCTCAAAGGCAATACCCTCTTTCCTAGGGTTCCTGTTGAGGATCTGCTTTTTAAGCACATCATAGAGAGCCTTATGCTCTTTGAGGCTTTTGTACATGCCTGTCACATACAATTCCTTCAGACCTGCATGGTCAGTGATACTAGCAGCATCCTCAAATGAGGAATTTGTGATAGCAGAGACAGTTGAAGAATTTGCAGCAATAAAAGCATTTGAACTTTCAGGTGAAGAATTAGTAGATTCACGTTCAATGCATTTCAAACATGGTGGAATGAATTCAACCTGAGCGGAACTGATCTGTTAAGCAAGCAATGAATCGCGTTCCTTCTGAATATCTTCATAACCCACCCTTAGCTGCTCAAGATCTTGCTTTCTTTGAAGAAATTCATAAGAAAGCTTCTCATGATTAGATAAGAGAGTGTTATGATGACTCTGAAGATTGTCAAACTTAGTCTGAAGTCTCTGAAGATTTTCAGTTAAAGCTTTACAACGATCCATTTCTTCACCCAACATATCATCGCTCTCATCTAGCATGTCTTGAACTTTTTCCAAAGCTCTTTGTTGTTTAGTGGCAAGGGAAGCAAGTTTGGTATAGCTGGGTCCAAATTCATCACCAGATTCATCATCACTGGACTCAGATAGGTAGCATTCAGTTACCTTGGCACCTTTTTCCATAAGGCATGGTGTAGAGGATGATGATTCTGGATCGAAAGTCATAGCCTTGCGCGATTCCATGAAATCCTCAAACCAGGGATCATGATGGGTTTGATGACCTACATAGACCTCAGAGAGTCGGTCCCAGATGAGCTTCGCATGGCTGAGATGCATAATGTTCCTGAAATTATTTTGGGACAAACAGGAGCAGATGATGTCCTTCGTCGTGAGGTTAAGTAGAGTGTACTTGTGAATATCATCAGCCTCCGCCATCTTGCATAGATCGGTAAGACCAATCTTAGTGACAGTTCACAGTTCGCTGTTCATCGCCATGAGGCGCTTCTTCATCATGGCCTTCCACTTGGGATAATCATGATCGTTAAAGATGGGGCATGTCACTGTCTTCATTCCTGCGGTCGACATAACTCAAACTTCAGGTGGTTAAACAAAAATCACACAGAACAAGGGAGTACCTCGCTCTGATACCAATTGAAAGTGCATTATATCGACTAGAGGGGGGTGAATAGGCGATTTTTCCAAATTTGTCACTGAGGAATTTCAGGGTGGGGAAATTACTAAGCAACGAACTACTTAGCAGTAGAATAACTACTCAGATGCAAGCATAACAGAGTAGTAGCACAATCATCATGATGAAATGAAAACAAGCACACAGTACAAGTAGCGTAAACACAGGATAAGCAGGCTGAAGACAAACTGACTGAAGAAATTGAATTGAGGAAATTGAGAAAGTCTTTAGTAAAAGTCTTCAAACAGTAACGATCAAGTACAACAACACAGTAATGAGGAAATGAAAGAGTTGAGGAAATAGAACTAGTTAGCTCGGTGAAGACAATGATTTGGTAGACCAGTTCCAACTGATGTGATAGTTGTATGTCTAGTTGGAGCGGCTAGGTATTTAAACCTAAGGACACACAGTCCTCACCGTATTCTCCTTGAGCTAAGATCACACAGACCTCGCCCAATCACTCATGGTAAGTCCTCAGGTGACTTCCAAACCTTCACAGACTCGGACACTCGGCGATCCACATTTTCCTCTTGGATGCTCTAGACCATGACGCCTAACCATCTGGAGGATGCACAGTCCTCAAAGGTAACAAGCATTGGTTCCACACAGGAACAATTTATTCAATGATTCTCAATCAATTTTGGTTTGTAGGTGTTTGGTTTGGGTGTTTGGGTTTTTCCTCACTTGATGATTTTCGCTCAAAGTCCTCGGAGGATGGGATGCTCTCAATGACAAGTGTTAGTTTCTCGCGGAGCAGCCAACCAACTAGTGGTTGTAGGGGGTGGCTATTTATAGCCTAGGGAGCAGTCCGACATGATAAGACATAAATTCCCTTCAATGATATGACCGTTAGGTGGGTAGATATTTTGGGACAGCTGGCGCATAGCACAGCAACGGTCGGAAATTTGAGCTCTCAAATTCCTCAGGGCTATCATGTTCCTCACTTGTAGGCAATCCACACTGGCGAATTCCTAACTCCTCAGCCAGAACAAATTCCTCAGAGACCAGAAGATCTTCGTCTCTGTCACTGAAGAAATTGACTCAACTGTATGAGATTTCCAATGGCTTCACTCGAAAGGATTGGTTGGTGTAGGATTTTGAGATGAGCATCACTTGGAAACTTTTCCTTAGTTTTACCTCGACCCCCTTTAACAGTACGGTGTTTACTATGACTCAAGAAAGAGAAAATAAACTACGAAAACATAAGTCTTCACGCTTCATATTCCTCGCATGAATATCAAGTCTTCAGGATCACACCAATTTCTTCACTTTGAAAGTCTTCAGAAGGCCAAAGTCTTCAGTTGAAGACATTCATTTTTAGGGGCCGACTTTCTTTCTAAATATCAAACTCCTCATAGACTTATAGACTTGTGTACACTCACAAATGCATTAGTCCCTTAACCTATAAGTCTTCAATACACCACAATCACTAAGGGGCACTAAATGCACTTACATAGTGCCAAGGCTATTTTACATGCCAAAATTTGTACACAAGGGAAAGTTGTATACGGGGCCTAAAAAGGTCTTGAAGATCTCATTGATGCCACGCCACACATTTGTGTCACTTTCGCCTTTGTGGAAAAGATTCCTTGGGAGGACCACTCCACGGTTGTTTATACGAAAACGGGCCCGAAAAGAGTCCTTGCACGACCGAGGAGTAGTTAGGTTTTAATGCACCTGTATGAAAAAAAGATCAAAGGAAAAAGTTCAAGGTCACATAGGGTCGAGCCGCACTATAGACCTATCTGTATTGTGCCTCCGTCGTTGCCCAGTGTATTTTGAGTGCGTAATTATACACACGTGGTACATATGTCGCGGATGTGTGTGGCGATCGACGGAGGTGAAACAGTTAGTCTAGCTCTGGAGTCACTAAGTTGTCATCATGCAGACTAGACCGGACGCGTTTAACAGTGTCCGGGGTCTTGATGGTCGATGAGGTGTTCGGCCTAAGGAGGCCCCTCTGTACTTCAGTCGCAAGGGCTGCGGTATGCTCCTCAATGTGGAGGGAACGCTCTGTGTTTCCATTGATTGTGATAATGTCGCGGGGTCCATGCATTTTGAGCTTTAAGTAAGCATAATGCGGGACTGCATTGAAGCGAGCGAAGGCGGTTCGTCCGAGCAGTGCATGATAACCACTGCGGAAGGGGATATGATGTCGAAGATCAAGTCTTCGCTTCGGAAGTTATCCGGTGAACCGAAGACTACTTCCAATGTTATTGAGCCCGTGCAGCGGGCTTCTATGCCAGGTATCACTCCTTTAAAGGTGGTGTTAGTAGGCTTGATTCTTGATGGGTCAATACCCATTTTGCGGACCGTGTCTTGATAAATCAAGTTGAGACGGTTGCCGCCATACATTAGGACTCGGGTGAGATGGAATTTGTCGATGATTGGATCAAGGACCAAGAATGCCGAACCTCCATGACGGATACTGGTTGGGTGGTCCTTATGATCGAAGGTGATCAGACAAGCCGACCAGGGGTTGAATTTTGGGGCGACCTACTCTATGGCATAGACGTCTCTTAGTGCACGCTTGCGCTCCCTCTTGGGGATATGAGTGACATATATCATATTCACTGTTTTTGCCTCATGGGGGAATTTCTTCTGCCCCCCTGTGTTCGGTGGGCGGGCCTCATCAGCGTCCTCGGGGGTATTTAACTTATGTTCGGTATTTAACTTACCGGCCTGTTTAAACCAAAAATTTCTGTTGGAGTGGTTTGCAGGCTTATCGGGGGTACCATGAATCTAGCAAGGCCGATCAAGTATCTTGTCTAAATTGGATGGGCCGTCCCTGTTTCCTTTGAATGGCTTCTTCCGCTGACCAAGTTTAGAGCCACTGAATCCGGCGTTGACCGTCGTGTCTTCGGTATCTTCATTGTTGTTTCGACGCTTGTGTTTGTTGCGTCGTGGCCTTCCGAGGTGCTGGGGTCGCTGTTACTGTTGCTTCTACGAGCTAACCAAATGTCTTCTCCCGCGCAAAAGCGGGTCATGAGTGCAGTAAGGGCTGCCATGGACTTCGGCTTTTCTTGGTCGAGGTGTCGGGCGAGCCATTCGTCACGGACGCTATGTTTAAAGGTCGTGAGGGATTTGGCATCCGGACAATTGACGATTTGGTTCTTTTTAATTAAGAACCTAGTCCAGAGTTTGCGGGGTGAGTCTCCGGTTTACTGGACTATGTGATTAAGGTCATCGGCGTCCGGAGGCCGGACATAGGTACCTTGAAAGTTGTCTCTAAAGTTATCCTCCAGATCTTCCCAGCTACCAATGGAGTTCTCTGGGAGGCTGTTTAACTAGTGTCGTGCTGGTCCTTTCAGCTTTAAGGGGAGGTATTTGATGGCGTGGAGATCGTCGCCGCGAGCCATGTGAATATGGAGAAGAAAGTCTTCAATCCATACCACGGGATCAGTCGTTATGTCGTATGCTTCAATGTTTACGGGTTTAAACCCTTCTGGGAACTTGTGCTGCATTACCTCATCGGTAAAGCATAAGGGGTGTCCGGCGCCTCTATATCGAGCAACGTCACGACAGAGTTCGGATGACATCCGTATTCGGTTTTCGGCCCGGGTGAGGTTATCCCTGTCGTGCCAGGCTTGATGGCCGTCGTCTCGTGTTGGGGCACGCCCCCTTGATCCATAGATTGATCTGGTCTGACCGGCTCTATTATCCAAGTCCTGGCATAAGTCGTAGGTATAGCCCGGAGGGCTACCTCTTTTGCCTCGATGGCGAGGTGGTAGGGGCTGGTGTTCGCCATAAGCAGCCGCTTTATCTCGCCCACGTGGTGGTCAGTCTAGTTCATCAGCGTGGTCATATCTCGACGGTATTAGCTCAAGGGCCTCGTCATTAAATTGTGGTAGTAGACGACACTTCAGATAACTCTTTATTGGGCGCTCGAGGCCGTATTCTTCGGCAGCTAGGACTTGGGTCCATCTGTCGTTGAGGGTATCCTATTCGGCTTGGAGCTGTTGCTGCTTCTTCTTTACACTTCACGCAGTTGAGATTAGCTGACACTTAAAGCACTCTTGCTCGAGGGGTTCCTCTGGCATGATGAAGTCTTCGTTGTCGAGGCTGATGTCATCCTCGGAGATCGGTAGATAGTTACTATCTTCCGAATCCTCATTCCCGACCGGCTCGTCGGGGTTGACTTGTCCCTCCTCCCATTCATCCTGCTCGGACGCAGGCTCGACCGGGTCTTCGGGATTTTCGGCATCGCCCGGGATGTTATTGTCTCCAGTGTTGGTGTCGCTTTCCTTTTCGCGACGCGATTTTGAGTGGCGCCTCTGACATCGACGCTTTGGTGGTGCCTTAGCGGGCTTGTCCTCGATCGGATCTTTCCTGCCTTCGTCGTCATCCTCTTTGGGTGCATCCACCATATACACATCATATGTGGAGGTAGCCGTCCAGCGCCTGGTGAATGGCGGGTCTTGGCTTTGTTTGTCTCCGGCATCATCATCCATACTATCGATGTCTTCGGAGGCATAGTCTAGCATGTCAGTCAATTCCTCGACATTGGCTATTAAGTGGGTGGTGGGTGGGATGCAAAATTCCCCGCTCTCAGCCCCTAGCCCGGGTTGGGCATAGTTCGGAGGTGATACTTCCGTAATGGCGAGGAATCGCATTAAGTCCAAGGCCTCGTTTAAGAGCGAAGGCCGGACGGGGAACCGACGACCTATAGGGCTAGGCACGGCAGATTCTGCCAGGCTGTGCTCACTAGATGCAGACCTTGATAGTTCAGAGTTTGAATCCTGAGGCGGGTTGCTCCCCGATGATAGGGAGGGTCCTGCTTGATTCCAGGCTCGCCGAAGACATAGTTGCCTCTGGGTCTAGAGAAAAGTTCCATAGTAGGAGAGAGTCCGGTGGATTTTAGATACCCATCTTTGGATGAAGTAGTCTGCCCTAGATCTAAGGCCAGGGTAGGTATGATAGTTGGTCCTTGAGTGGTGCCTGATGACGGGTCCGATGGGTTTTCCTCTTGGAGCAGAGGAACAGCGGGCGAGGCCGTGAACCCTTCGAAGATCAAGTCTCCTCGGATGTCAGTGACATAATTCAGGCTCCCGAATCTGATTCAATGACCAGGGGCGTAGCTGTTGATCTGTTCGAGGTGACCAATCGAATTGGCATGTAGAGGGAAGCCGCCGAACACAAAAGTTGACTGGGGAGGAAGGTTTCCCCGGAAACAGCATCGTTGTTGATGATTGAACGAGCCATCGAACCTTCTGCCGACGACACAATGGAATGCTACCTCTTGAGCACTGCGTTGGTTTTCCCTTGAAGAGGACAGGGTGATGCAGCAAAGTAGCGTAAGTATTTCCCTAAGTTTTTGAGAACCAAGGTAACAATCCAGTAGGAGACTATACGCAAGTCCCTCGTACCTACACAAACAAATAAGAACCTCGCAACCAACGCGATAAAGGGGTTGTCAATCCCTTCACGGTCACTTACGAGAGTGAGATCTAATAGAGATAATAATAATAAGATAAATATTTTTGGTATTTTTATCATATAGATTTAAAGTAAAGATTGCAAAAAAATAGATTGGAAACTAATATGATAAAAGATAGACCCGGGGGCCATAGGTTTCACTAGCGGCTTCTCTCAAGATAGCATAAGTATTACGGTGGGTGAACAAATTATTGTCGAGCAATTGATAGAAAAGTGCATAATTATGAGAATATCTAGGCATGATCATGTATATAGGCATCACGTCCGTGACAACTAGACTGAAACGATTCTGCATCTACTACTATTACTCCACACATCGACCGCTATCCAGCATGCATCTAGAGTATTAAGTTCATAAGAACAGAGTAACGCATTAGGCAAGATGACATGATGTAGAGAGATAAACTCAAGCAATATGATATAAACCCCATCTTTTTATGCTCGATGGCAACAATACAATACGTGCCTTGCTGCCCCTACTGTCACTGGGAAAGGACACTGCAAGATTGAACCCAAAGCTAAGCGCTTCTCCCATTGCAAGAAAGATCAATCTAGTAGGCCAAACCAAACTGATAATTCGAAGAGACTTGCAAAGATAACCAATCATACATAAAAGATTTCAGGGAAGAATCAAATATTGTTCATAGATAAACTTGACCATAAACCCACAATTCATCGGATCTCGACAAACACACCACAAAAAGAGTTACATCAAATAGATCTCCAAGAAGATCAAGGAGAACATTGTATTGAGATCCAAAGAGAGAGAAGAAGCCATCTAGCTAATAACTATGGACCCGAAGGTCTATGGTAAACTACTCACACATCATCGGAGAGGCTATGGTGTTGATGTAGAAGCCCTCCGTGATCGATTTCCCCTCCGACGGAGCTCCGGAAAAGGCCCCAAGATGGGATCTCTTGGGTATAGAAGGTTGCGGCGGTGGAAATAGGGTTTCATGGTGGTCCTGGATGTTTTCGGGGTATATGGATATATATAGGAGGAATAAGTAGGTCGGTGGAGCTGCGAGGGGCCCACGAGGGTGGGGGTGCGCCTCCCTGCCTCGTGGCCACCTCGTTTCTTTCTTGACGTCTACTCCAAGTTCCCTGGATCACATTTGTTCCAAAAATAACTCTCCCGAAGGTTTCATTCCGTTTGGATTCCGTTTGATATTCCTTTCCTGCGAAACACTGAAAGAGGCAAAAAAACAGCAATTTGCACTGGGCCTTGGGTTTGTAGGTTAGTCCCAAAAATAATATAAAAGTGTATAAATAAGCCCATTAACATCCAAAACAGATAATATAATAGCACGCAACAATCAAAAATTATAGATACGTTAGAGACGTATCAAGCATCCCCAAGCTTAATTCCTGCTCGTCCCCGAGTAGGTAAATGATAAAAACGGAATTTTTGATGTGGAATGCCACCTAGCATAATTCTCAATGTAATTTTATTTATTGTGGCATGAATGTTCAGATCCGAAAGATTCAAGACAAAAGTTTAATATTGACATAAAAATAATAATACTTCAAGCATACTAACTAAACAATCATGTCTTCTCAAAATAACATGGCAAAAGAAAGTTCATCCCTAAAAAATCATATAGTTTGGTCATGCTCCATTTTCATCACACAAGAATGCTCTCATCTTGCACAACCCCGATGAGAAGCCAAGCAATTGTTTCATACTTTAGTAATCTCAAACTTTTTTCAACTTTCACGCAATACATGAGCGTGAGCCATGGACATAGCACTATGGGTGGAATAGAATATGATGATGGGGGTTATGTGGTGAAGACAAAAAAAGATAAAGTCTCACATCGACGAGGCTAATCAACGGGCTAGGGAGATGCCCATCAAGTGATGTCAATGCAAGGAGTAGGGATTGCCATGCAACAGATGCACTAGAGCTATAAATGTATGAAAGCTCAACAAAAGAAACTAAGTGGGTGTGCATCCAACTTGCTTGCTCACGAAGACCTAGGGCATTTGAGGAAGCCCATTGTTGGAATATACAAGCCAAGTTCTATAATGAAAAATTCCCACTAGTATATGAAAGTGACAAAACAAGAGACTCTCTATCATAAAGATCATGATGCTACTTTGAAGCACAAGTGTGGAAAAGGAGGATAGTAGCATTGTCCCTTTTTATTTCTTTTATTTTTCTTTTTTTGGCCTTTCTCTTTTTTTATTTAGGATAATGCTCTATTAATGATGATCATCACACTTCTATCTATTTACAACTCAATGATTGCAACTCGATACTAGAACAAAATATGACTCTATATGAATGCCTCCGGCGGTGTACCGGGAAGGGCAATGAATCAAGAGTGACATGTATGATAAATTATGCATGGTGGCTTTGCCCCAAATACGATGTCAACTACATGATCATGCAAAGCAATATGACAATGATGAAGCATGTCATAAATGAAATGGTGGAAAGTTGCATGGCAATATATCTCAAAATGGCTATGGAAATGCCATGATAGGTAGGTATGGTGGCTGTTTTGAGGAAGATATAAGGAGGTTTATATGTGATAGAGCGTATCATATCACGGGGTTTGGATGCACCAGCGAAGTTTGCACAAACTCTCAAGGTGAGAAAGGGCAATGCACGGTACCGAAGAGGCTAGCAATGATGGAAGGGTGAGAGTGCGTATACTCCATGGACTCAACATTAGTCATAAAGAACTCACATACTTATGGCAAAAATCTACAAGTCATCAAAAACCAAGAATTACGCGCATGCTCCTAGGGGATAGATTTGTAGGAAAAGACCATCGCCCGTCCCCGACCGCCACTCATAAGGAAGACAATCAAATAACACCTCATGTTTCAAATTTGTTACACAATGGTTACCATATGTGCATGCTACGGGACTTGCAATATTCAACACAGGTATTTATCAAATTTACAACTACTCAACTAGCACACTCTAATATCACCATCTTTATATCTCAAAACAATTATCAAGTATCAAACTTCTCATAGTATTCAATGCACTTTCTATGATAGTTTTTATTATACCCATCTTGGATGCCTATCATATTAGGACTAATTTCATAACCAAAGCAAATTACCATGCTGTTCTAAAGGACTCTCAAAATAATATAAGTGAAGCATGAGAGATCAATAATTTATATAAAATAAAACCACCACCGTGCTCTAAAAGATATAAGTGAAGCACTAGAGCAAAATTATCTAGCTCAAAAGATATAAGTGAAGCACATAGAGTATTCTAATAAATTCGAATTCATGTGTGTCTCTCCCAAAAGGTGTGTACAGCAAGGATGGTTGTGGTAAAATAAAAAGCAAAGACTCAAATCATACAAGACTCTCCAAGCAAAACACATATCATGTGGTGAATAAAAATATAGCCTCAAGTAAAGTTACCGATGGAAGAAGACGAAAGAGGGGATGCCTTCCGGGGCATCCCCAAGCTTAGGCTTTTGGTTGTCCTTGAATTTTACCTTGGGGTGCCTTGGGCATCCCAAAGCTTAGGCTCTTGCCACTCCTTATTCCGTAATCCATCAAATCTTTACTCGAAACTTCAAAACTTCACAACACAAAACTCAATAGAAAATCTCATGAGCCCCGTTAGTATAAGAAAACAAACCACCACTTAAGGTACTGTAATGAACTCATTCTTTATTTATATTGGTGTTAAACCTACTGTATTCCAACTTATCTATGGTTTATACCCTCCGATACTAGGCATAGATTCATCAAAATAAGAAAACAACACACGAAAAACAGAATCTGTCAAAAACATAACAGTCTGTAGTAATCTGTAGGTTTCGAATACTTCCGTAACCCGAAAAAATCTGAAATAAATTTGTGGATGTGAGGAATTTTTCTATTAATCATCTTCAAAAATAATCAACCTAATCTCACTATCCAGTAAAAAATGGCAGCAAATATCGTGAGCGCTAAAGTTTTTGTTTTTTACAGCAAGATCGCAAAAACTTCCCCCAAGTCTTCCCAAAGGTTCTACTTGGAACAAACACTAATTAAAAGCATAAAACCACATATAAATGGAGGCTAGATGAATTATTTATTACTAAACAGAACCAAAAAGAAATAAACAAAAATAAAATTGGGTTGCCTCTCAACAAGCGCTATCGTTTAACGCCCCTAGCTAGGCATTGATAATTTCGATGATGCTCACATGGAAGACGAGAATTGAAACACGAAGGGAGCATCATGAAGCATATGAAAATCACATCTAAGTCTAACATACTTCCTATTCATAGGCATTATATAAGAAAACAAAATATCATAGCAAGCAAAAGCTAGCATATGGAAGGAAGCGGAAAGAAACAATAGCAATCTCAACATAACGAGAGGTAATTTAGTAACATAAAAATTTATACAACCATATTTTCCTATCTAATAATAATTACATGTAGGATCATAATCAAATTCAATGATATAGCTATCACAAAACATATTCTTAACACGATCCACATGTATGCAAAGTTGACACTCTTCCAAAATAGTGGGATTAAAATTAACTAAAGTCATGACCTCTCCAAACCCACTTTTATCAAAATTTCATAAGATTGAACATTCTCCAAATATGTGGGGTATAAATTTGTCTCTCTTCCAAACGCACTTTCAATAATATTGCAAACACTATTATCAATCTCATTTTCATCATGGCGCTTAAATAAATTTTCAAGATCAAAAGAAGAATCACCCTAATCATGATCATTGCAACACGTAGTAGACATAGCAAAACTAGCATCCCCAAGCTTAGGGTTTTGCATATTATTAGCACAATTGACATCAATAGAATTTATAGTAAAATCATTGCAATCTTGTTTTTGATTCAAGGAACTATCAAGTATGGGTGCAATAGCAATAATCTCATGTTTAACATAAGGAACTATAGCAAATTCATCTCCATAAATATTGGCATCATGGCTATAAGAATAGCAAGCATCATGTTCATTAAGGGATATTTCAATCAAATCATTGGAATCATAATTATCTATAGATTCATGCATATCATTATTTTCTTCCAAAGCAACGGTCATTCTCTCAATAAATTCCTTAACATAGGCATTGTGAGCATAGTTTTCATAGCAATATTTAAGTATGTCAAGATTTTCAGATTCGTAGAGAGTAATATCATACTTTTCAATCAAAGAAGCAACTTCATAAGCACCCTTAAAAGCAACAAATTCTTCAATTTGTTCGATATCGTAGTAACTATAAACACCCTTTGCATAAGAAGATAAGATTTCATTTTCATTAAACTCACATAGGTAGGGAAGGTGTTTTTTAGGGTTCTTAGAGCAACAAGTAAAATCACAAATTTCACAAAGATTCCAAGCATAACACAACAATCTGTTTATTTGATCCCATAAGAGTTTCCCTTTTTCAGACAAACGATGACGCACAAAATGGGCATGCTCATCTAAAGATTTCCCATCAACTAGGCTAGTTGGGGTTTCAGCATGAGCGCATAAGGACCGAAGATGATCCAAGTAGAACACTTTAAGTGGATCCATATCAACAGATTTTTAGCGAGCAAAGATGCAAGCAAATAGAAGGCACGTGGAAACACAAACAAAAAGACATAAGGGAAGAAGGCAAAGAAAAGGCAAAGGTGAAGTGGGGGAGAGGAAAACGAGAGGCAAATGACAAATAATGTAATGCGAGGGATAAGAGTTTGTGATGGGTACTTGGTATGTCTTGACTTGTGAGTAGATCTCCCCGGCAACGGCGCCAGAAATCCTTCTTGCTACCTCTTGAGCACTGCGTTGGTTTTCCCTTGAAGAGGAAAGGGTGATGCAGCAAAGTAGCGTAAGTATTTCCCTCAGTTTTTGAGAACCAAGGTATCAATCCAGTAGGAGACTACACGCAAGTCCCTCGTACCTACACAAACAAATAAGAACCTCGCTGTTGGGGATCGTAGCAGAAATTTAAAATTTTCTACGCATCATCAAGATCAATATATGGAGTCATCTAGCAATGAGAGAGAGAGGAGTGCATCTACATACCCTTGTAGATCGCGAGCGGAAGCGTTCAAGAGAACGGGGATGATGGAGTCGTACTTGTCGTGATCCAAATAACCGATGATCCTAGCGCCGAACGGACGGCACCTTCGCGTTCAACACACGTACGGAGCGGAGACATCTCCTCCTTCTTGATCCAGCAAGGGGGGAGGAGAAGTTGATGGAGATCCAGCAACACGATGGCGTGGTGGTGGAAGCAGCGGGATTCTAGCAGGGCTTCGTCAAGCGCTACTGGAGGAGGAAGAGGTGTCACGGGAGGGAGAGGGAGGCGCCAGGGCTTAGGGTGCGGCTGCCCTCCCTCCCCTCCACTATATATAGGGGCTAGGGGGCGCATGCCCCTTGGAGATCCCATCTAGAGGGGGCGGCGGCCCCTCAGGGGGCAACGGCCCCCTAGGGTTTCCAACCCTAGGCGCCTTGGACCCTTGGGTGGGGCGCACCAGCCCACCAGGGGCTGGTTCCCACGCCACTTCAGCCCATGGGGCCCTCCGGGATAGGTGGCCCCACCCGGTGGACCCCCGGGACCCTTCCGGTGGTCCCGGTACAATACTGGTGACCCCCGAAACTCTCTCGGTGGTCGAAACTGGACTTCCTATATATAAATCTTTACCTACGGACCATTCCGGAACTCATCGTGACATCCGGGATCTCATTCGGGACTCCGCTCATCGGATGAACCACGATGTCGAGGATTCAATCAATCCCGTATACAATTCCCTTTGTCTATCGGTACGATACTTGCCCGAGATTTGATTGTCGGTATACCAATACCTTGTTCAATCTCATTACGGCAAGTCTCTTTACTCGTTCCTGTAACACATCATCCCGTGAACAACTCCTTGATCACATTGAGCTCATTATGATGATGTCCTACCGAGTGGGCCCAGAGACACCTCTCCGTCATACGGAGTGACAAATCCCAGACTCGATTCATGCCAACCCAACAGATACTTTCGGGGATACCCGTAGTGTACCTTTATAGCCACCCAGTTACGTTGTGACATTTGCACACCCAAAGTACCCTTACGGTATCCGGGAGTTGCACCATCTCATGGTCTAAGGAAAGGATACTTGACATTAGAAAAGCTTTAGCAGACAAACTACACGATCTTGTGCTATGCTTAGGATTGGGTCTTGTCCATCACATCATTCTCCTAATGATGTGATCCCGTTATCAATGACATCCTATGTCCATGGTTAGGAAACCTTAACCATCTATAGATCAACGAGCTAGTCAACTAGAGGCTCACTAGGGACATGTTGTGGTCTATGTATTCACACATGTATTACGATTTCCGGATAACACAATTACAGCATGAACAATAGACAATTATCATGAATAAGGAAATATAATAATAATCATTTTATTATTGCCTCTAGGGCATATTTCCAACACTCGCAACCAACGCGATAAAGGGGTTGTCAATCCCTTCATGGTCACTTACAAGAGTGAGATCTAATAGAGATAATAATAATAAGATAAATATTTTTGGTATTTTTATGATATAGATTGAACGTAAAGATTGCAAAAAAAAATAGATTGGAAACTTATATGATAAAAGATAGACCCGGGGGCCATAGGTTTCACTAGCAACTTCTCTCAAGATAGCATAAGTATTACAGTGGGTGAACAAATTACTGTCGAGCAATTGATAGAAAAGTGCATAATTATGAGAATATCTAGGCATGATCATGTATATAGGCATCACATCCGTGACAAGTAGACCGAAACGATTCTGCATCTACTACTATTACTCCACACATCGACCGCTATCCAGCATGCATCTAGAGTATTAAGTTCATAAGAACAGAGTAACGCATTAGGCAAGATGACATGATGTAGAGGGATAAACTCAAGCAATATGATATAAACCCCATCCTTTTATCCTCGATGGCAATAATACAATACGTGCCTTGCTGCCCCTGCTATCACTGGGAAAGGACACCGCAAGATTGAACCCAAAGCTAAGCACTTCTCTCATTGCAAGAAAGATCAATCTAGTAGGCCAAACCAAACTGATAATTCGAAGAGACTTGCAAAGATAAACTTGATCATAAACCCACAATTCATTGGATCTCGACAAACACACCGCAAAAAGAGTTACATCAAATAGATCTCCAAGAAGATCGAGGAGAACATTGTATTGAGATCCAAAGAGAGAGAAGAAGCCATCTAGCTAATAACTATGGACTCGAAGGTCTGTGGTAAACTACTCACACATCATCGGAGAGGCTATGGTGTTGATGTAGAAGCCCTCCGTGATCGATTCCCCCTCCGGCGGAGCTCCGGAGAAGGCCCCAAGATGGGATCTCTTGGGTACAGAAGGTTGCGGCGGAGGAAATAGGGTTTCGTGGTGCTCCTGGATGTTTTCGGGGTATATGAATATATATAGGAGGAAGAAGTAGGTCGGTGGAGTTGCGAGGGGCCCACGAGGGTGGGGGCGTGCCCAGGGGGCAAGCGCCTCCCTACCTCGTGGCCACCTTGTTTCTTTCTGGACGTCTACTCCAAGTCCCCTGGATCACGTTTGTTCCAAAAATAACTCTTCTGAAGGTTTCATTTCGTTTGATATTCCTTTTCTGCGAAACACTGAAATAGGCAAAAAAACAGCAATTTGCACTGGGCCTTGGGTTAGTAGGTTAGTCCCAAAAATAATATAAAAGTGTACAAATAAGCCCATTAACATCCAAAACAGATAATATAATAGCATGGAACAATAAAAAATTATAGATACGTTGGAGACGTATCATGGAACTCTCAATGAAAGCACCAATGTTTGTGTCAAAACCGGCCGATCTCGGGTAGGGGGTCCTAGACTGTGCATCTGAGGATCGAAGGTAACAGGAGACAAAGGGGACACGATGTTTACCCAGGTTCGGGCCCTCTTAATGGAGGTAAAACCCTACTTCCTGCTTGATTGACTTTGATGATTATAGGGGTTACAAGAGTTGATTTACCTCGAGATTGTAATGGTTAAACCCTAGTTGTCTAGCCTATGTGAATTCTCCTTGCCTCTACGGACTAAAACCTTCGGTTTATATAGACACCGGAGGGGCCTAGGGTTGTACAGAGTCGGCTTACAAAAAAGGAAGCTATACATCCGAACGCCAAACTTGCCACCCACACAAAGGAGAGTCCCATCCGGACGCGGGGGAAGGCCTTCTAGCTTCAGTCCGACCCATATCACACAGCCTGGACACCCGAGGACCCCATAATCCAGGACTCCCTCAGCGCCACTGCCCCGTTGGAGTCATGTATCCATAAAAAAACTACCGTTTAGGAAAAGTATGGGAAAAAACGTCTCCAACACATTCTGTAAAAATGAAACAAATTTAGAGGATCCTGTAAACTTGGTCCAATTGCTCTCTAGTTTAGGGGAAGTTTTCCTTCCCGTAAACTTTTGATGGGCTAGAAACTGCCTGAAACGTCCCAACGCAGCGCCACTGCCCCGTTGGAATACAACTGCATCGCCATTGCCCACCCTGCTGCCCTTGTTGTCGCCCACCGCCACGCCGACACCACTGCCATCGTCGTGTCGCCCCATGTCACCACACCGCCATTGCCCACCCCACTACCCTTGTTGTCGCCCACCGCCACGCCGACACCACCGCCACCGTCATGTCGCCCCGCATCACCACACCGCCATTGCCCACCCCCGCTGCCCTTGTTGTCGCCCATCGCCACGCCGACACCACCGCCACCATCGTGTCACCCCGCGTCACCACACTGCCACGCCGCGCCACCGCCGCCATTGTGTCGCCCCGCACCACCACACTGCCTCTCACTGGCTGCCACCACACTACCTTGCGCCGCCCTCGTTGGAGGCCGCCACGTGTGTCACTGACTGGCGGGCCATAGAATAGTATCTAGTTTTGTTTTAATGAAAGTAAAATAAAAAAAAGATTTAGGAAAGAAATTTACGTGATCTCTTTTTTGTAGGTAAAACTTATATTCCTCAATCATCAACCGTACAATCACCCTTACATAAATCAATAACTTCTGGGAGGCCAGAGCCTAGCCAGACTACATTTCTACCTTCTGATCTAGCAAACTTAGATAAGAAAGCTGCAACTAAATTTTGTTCATGGTTGATATGAGAAATACGAATCATACGGAGCGACTTCAAATACTTGATTTCTGCCACCAAGGACACATAGACATACCTGTCTGTGCCAATATCATTTAACATGTTCACTGCTGATAGTGAGTCCAATTCGATATGAATGGGAAGCTCCATTCGCTGAATAGCAAGAGATAGACCCTCCATCCATGTGCCTAATTCTGCTTCAAGGGCGTCCCTGCAAGAGAATAGTGTTCTGCAGGACGAGTAAATTATATTGCCGAGATTATCACGGAGAATCATGCCAGCTCCTGCACTTCCATCTTCCATCCAAGATCCATCAACGTTAAGCTTAACCCAACCTAGCACAGGAGGGGTCCATTTGACATTGGGAGATCTCCTTATGGTTTCATGTAGTTGTTTACCAATGGGGGCAAAAGTTAGCATTGTCTTACCTTTCACTGGATCGCAATTGGATTCCTGGGCAATCCCAATCAGCGAGTCCAGGTAGCCGCATAAGAACCAACGAGAAACATACATGGGCGGTGGTGTTTTATCATGCACAATTTCATTGCGTTGGTACCAGCATCTCCAGAAGGTAAACACCACCATTGCTCGCTGAATCTCACCTACTGGGTACAGTAGTTCCAGTAGCCACTCAACGCCTGGGTGTCCTTAAGCTTACCATTCGAGTAAAATTGAGACTTCAAGAGTTGAGCACATAAACTTTCAGGATTTGTACGTAGTCTCCATACATGGAGAGCAAGTAGGGCTTCGTTAAATAACCGGTAGTCCAAAAAGCCTATGAAAGGATCGATATGGTTGACTAGAGGGGGGGTGAATAGGCAACTAACAAACTTTAGATTTCCTTTAACAATTTAAAATTTGCATCAAAGTAGGTTGTCTAGATATGCAACTAGGTGAGCAACCTATATGATGCAACAAGGATAGGAACACAAGCAAGCAAGAGATATGACACAAATAAGCTTGCACAAGTAAAGGCACGAGATAACCAAGAGTGGAGACGGTGGAGACAAGGATGTGTTACCGAAATTTCTTCCCTTTGAAGGGAAGTACGTCTCCGTTGGAGCGGTGTGGAGGCACAATGCTCCCCAAGAAGCCACTAGGGCCACCATACTCTCCTCACGCCCTCACACAATGCGAGATGCCGTGATTCCACTATTGGTGCCCTTGGAGGCGGCGACCGAACCTTTACAAACAAGGTTGGGGCAATCTCCATAACTCAATTGGAGGCTCCCAACGACACCACGAAGCTTCACCACAATGGAATATGGCTCCGCGGTGACCTCAACCATCTAGGATGCTCAAACACCCAAGACTAACAAGATCCGCAAGGGATTAGTGGGGGGGATAAAATTTCTCTTGGTGGAAGTGTGGATCGAGGCCTTCTCAACCACTCCCGAGCAAATCAACAAGTTTGATTGGCTAGGGAGTGAGATCGGGCGAAAATGGAGCTTAGAGCAATAATGGAGCTTAGGGTTGGAAGAGATGAGTCAACGGGGAAGAAGGGGACCCCTTATATAGTGAGGGACAAAGATCCAACCGTTATCCACCTACCAGCCCGTGGCTAGCGGTACTACCGAATGAGGCAAGTGGTACTACCATGGGGCCACGCGGTACTACCGCTTGCTGCCAAGCGGTACTACCGCAAGGTCACGTGGTACAACCGTGCAGGCCCGCGGTACTACCGCTACACCAGCAACGGCTAGGGCAGACCTGTGGCACAAGTGTTGAGGGCGGTACTTCCGCGGGCGCGGTACTACCGCTCCCCCTTGCTGTACTACCGCAAGGCGGGAATCCCCTAGCTAGGGAAGAGAGAGGATAAGGAAACAACCGTGCCTACTTCCGCTGAAAAACGGAAGAAGTAAAAACCCGACACAGCACTACCGCGGAGGGGCAGTACTACTACCTGGCAGCTGAGCACGGTACTACCACAGAATGAAAGCGGTACTACCGTGGTAGGCGTGGATGTAAAAAATTACATCTGCCCCTACTACCGCGGGGGAGCGGTACTAGCCTGGTGGGCCACAGTAGTGCAGCTCCAGGGGAGCAGTACTACCATGGGCACTTGCGGTACTACCGCGCCGCAGCACGGTACTACCGCTGGTGCCTACGGTACTACCGCTCACCTGGGAGCAGTACTACCGCAGGCCAACACAGCAGCCAGAAACAAGGTGACGAGATAAGCAACTGAGGAAGCTCCAAGGTGCAAGAGAAAGGAGGGGACAAGGAAGAAACGTGTACGTGATGATTCCACCCAAACCTTTCCGACGCGGACCCCCTCTTAATAGTACGGCTTTCCTACAACTCAAATCCACCAAAAAGAAACGTAGAAAAGACGCTGTCTTCAACAGTCTTCGAGGGGCACCCAACCGTCTTGTGCCTAGCGATGAAATGTCTGGGATACTCAAGGCACACGATTAGTCCGCAAACCTGTTGTCATCAATCACCAAAATACCTTAGGGATAAATATACCCTTACAATCTCCTCCTTTTGGTGGATTGATGACAATACGGGATTTGCACAAGGGAAATAATATTAAGCAACCGCAAACCCCTCCTCTCTAGAATATAGACGGGCTCCCCCTATATGTGTGCCAACTAGATGGGTTCTTTGGACTGCACGGCACACATACTAGGATCAAAGTTCCCCCTATATTATAGAGACAAGGCATACCTAGTAATAGGAAGGCTAACACTAGACAAGATAGCACAAACATAAGTTAACTAAGATTGATAGAGTGCATATCTCTTACACCATATGTAGGATAAGTCCCGAAGGCACAAACCAAACAAAGGAAAACGAGGCAAACGAGGTTCAAACGACAAAGCAAACACACCAAGCACGACACAACGCAAATCCCTACACTCTCTCCCCCTTTGGCATCGAGACGCCAAAAAGGCAGAGAGGACACCTACACACATGGGGTGGCTCGGGCAGAGAAGTCATCCCACTGCTCCTCGTGCTCCTTGTCAGACTCGGCGGAGGGGACAGTCTCCTCGATGTCCTCCTCAGAACTAGTCCATTGGTACCCCTGCTTGGCCATCCATGCAGCCTTGGACGTGATGACATCCTCAGAACCGCCAGAGACATCCTCTCCAAAGATCCTCATGACCTTCTTGTCTCGGCGGCGACTCTCCTTGTCTGCCACGTGAGTCCTGTACTGTCCCTTTGCCTGCATGCAGAAGAGAGTCTTCATCTTGTCCTTTAACTTCTTGGCCCACGACGGCTCAGAGGAAGGTGTGGTAGACCTAGCAGAACGGTCCTCAGCAACATGCTCTGCACCAGCCTCCTCCTCACCAACAGCCCTCCTAGCAGAAGAAGCCTCAGCACGGGTGGTAGTGTTGGCCCAGTTGGGCTTGACGCGGAGACTGATGGGCTCATGCCGAATCCAGTCTGGAGCAAGGAACTCATCACCAGGGTACATCTTCTCCCAAGTTGTGGAGAGCAACAGAAACAGGTACGGTCCATAGATAGGTACCTTGCGAGTGAACGCCGCAAACCGAAGCTCACACCACATGATGTGTGAGACATCAAGTGGTTGAGTCTGAGATGAACGTGCCTCTGCACACAGGAGCAACATGTCCACTAGATAAGAATGAACCTTGTCCTTGTCGCCAATGCGTGGGAACAAAGTGTTGCGGAAGATGCGATGCATGATATCCAGAAAGGAGTTCAGCACCCAAGTCGACTTGCCATTGGGGAGCACCTTATCAACAAGGAATGGCTGAAGCAGGTTCTTGTTAGCAGACTCAGAGTTGGCGTGGGGGCGAACACCAACGGGCGTGTGAAGCCCGTCATCAGGAATGTGAAGCAGATCCATGAACTCCTTCCATGTAGCAGACATCTGATGGCCGTTGGTCATCTAGGTCATCCTCCGCTCATCCCCGGGATGAAAGTAAACTGAGGCAAAGAACTGACAGATAAGCTCAGGGTCATAGTCAAGGTGAAAGGAGATCGCAGGCTCAATAGCAAACTACTCCACCAAGTCCAGAGCCTCTCCAAAATAGTCATGAAACTTGTCCTTCCGCATGTGATTCATGTCTATCCACTTGACATCCACGAAGGTATTCTGCTTGTTCTTGATCATATCCAGATAGATGAGAGCCTGTTGCTTGGTCCAGAACAACTCGGTGCCTCTGAGGATAGCCCGAGGATTCACATAGGGATTGATCTTCCGGCGTTCAACATACTCATTGACTGAAATCTCATCCATGCCCTTAGCAGGTTCCTTTTGCTTGCTGGCAGTGGTCTTGACATTGCGCTTGGGGGCATTGGAGCCCTCTGGTGCTTCATCTTGGGGATTGCACAGACTCTTGGAGCCAGTGTCACGACTGGGATTGGAACGGCGAGAGCCACCACCCTCGACTTGGGAGTAACCTTGTGCTACCAAACGAGCCTTGTTGTGAATGATAATCCCATGGGCATCTTGCTTGTTCTTAAATATCCACTTGGTTCCAATGACATTGTGGTTCCCCGTCGGTCTTGGCACCAATCTCCACACTTTGTTGCGATCGGAGTTGTTGAGTTCTTCATGCATGGCATTGAGCCAATCCGGATCTTCGAGCGCCTCATAGACCTTGTGGGGTTCGACACAAGAGACAAACGCGTGATGCTCACAATAGTTTGCTAATTGTATACGAGTGCTTACCCCCTTTCTTAAGCTTCCAAGCACATTCGTCATGAGATGATCCTTGGTGGAGAGCTTGGAAGCAACCTTGGCGGCACGACGCTCCAATTCCTCCTCGGGGGTGAGACGAGGAGTGGTCACTTGATCATCTTAAGCGTCGTCTTGAGCTTGTTCTTGTTCTTGAACTTGCTCGGAGGAGAGAACTTGACCTTGGACATCACTTGATGTGTCAACACCGTCTTGAGCATGATCTTGCCCTTGGTCATGTTCTTGAGGATGAGGGCCTTCATGTTGTTCTTCGGAAGCGTGTGGGCCTTGGGTTGGTGATGGCTTGTAGCGACCCGACCTCAAACGATCAAGCCTCTGTGTATCCGTGCCATCCCTGGATCGGTATGCTGGCACACACAGTAAATCAATGTATATATCAAAGTGCAATCACATGTATAATTAACGTAAAACTGATATATACCTCATAAGTCTCAGCGGAAACAAACATGAGGGTGTGGAGTCCATCAACGCCAACGGCAAGTTGAGTGTAGACCGTAACCCTACAACGTAACTCTTACTCGTCGTAGAAAATTCCTGCAACATAAGACGTTGCAGCCCTGTAGGTCAGTACATTGAATGTACTGGCAAGCCACATCATAAGAATAATGAACCTATTGTACACGCAATTTGGCTGGTGGAAAGCTCTAAGTTTGGTTTTTGCATAAAGCTAGTTTTTCCCTAGAATAAAAGATATTATTCTACCACTGCAGTATAGCATAGGATGAGTTGGTAAACCCAATGTAATCCATTCCCAAAGTTTCATTTAAAACCCAACTATTTAATTAAGAGTGATGAGATCTCTCAGCATTTCCACTACTAGATGCTCAAGTTGTCCGTAACCGGGGACACGGCTAATCGATTAGGTTTTAACACTCTGCAGAGGTTTGCGCACATTTCCCCACAAGACTCGATCGCCTCCCTTGAAGTTCTCGCACTGCTTGGCGTTTGAGAACAGGATGACCGAGACATAGTCTTTCAAAAATGTTCCCCCTTAACCCACGGGTAGGTCGGTACACCTACATCATTCTACATCTACTAGCCCATCCCGGAAGGGGTCACACTAACTACTCAACTAAGCCAGAGCCCATATTGGCTTGTGGCTGCACACGTAAGCTTCTAGACATGAGAATACGATTGATCTCTTTGAGCTTGGGCGAACGGACCACTAGTGGTGCACCACCATGGATTTTCCATGCATGCTCCCACTGTACTTCGCCACCATTCAAACCAAACCTCCGCCCAGGTAGTTCATTAAGTTATCTTGGTTCTACTTACTACTTTGTCACTCATCTCTCACAATGAACACTTCCCAATCCACGTCTACATTGGCGAGGCAAAATTAAACTTACGCGGTGGTGACAAAGGTATATGGTTCAAACCTACCTCAATGAACTACTAGGTAACAACATAGCCACCTGGCAACAATAAATCCTACCATGCAATCCTACCACAAAAGGACTAAGTACATAATATAAAAACATAGGTAATTGGAAAAATGTTCAAATGTGAACTTGCCTGGTAATAGTTGATGAAGATTATATCACTCTCAGAAATTTACTTAATAGAACTATTCGTCACTCTCCGATGAAAATCTATAAAGTCAAACATTGCATTCACATAAGCAATCATTTCAGAGAACCAAATAACATGCAACATGAAAAGACTTGGAAAATCCAAAGGAACACACAACACACTTAACTATCAAAAGTAAATACTAAGTGCAAAACAACATGTGACATAGGGTGCAAAGATGTGATGTGTACTAAAGTGCATACAAAGCATAGTACTAAAACTATCATAGATAGATCATAATTGTGTGAAAAATGTGTGACAATGGTCCAAGTGGTAGGGTTTGGCTACGGTGACACGGTGCAAAAAGAATCACATCAATCGGAGCTACGGTTTAGGAGATATGGCCAATTAAAGTTTGAATTCAAACCTGAATAAATTCAAATTTGAAATTGGCCAAAAGTTTTCAAAGCTGGTTCTCTGGATAAAGCTATTCGAGACGAACATTTTGCCGCTGGTTTCATCGAATTTGGAGTTACGGTTAAAAAGTTGTGGCTATTCTAAGTTTAGGGGCTAATCTGCTAATTCCAGGGACTGAACGGTGAAGAAAGTTATCACAAACAAGTCCTGGCCACGTGGCAGATTTCTAAAGGCTGTAAGTTGTTCGCTTCGATGCTTATAGAGCGAACAGCCGCTAAATAGAAAAAAAATAACAACCATGGCTAAATAAAACAAAATAAACCAAGATCGATTTATCTGAATGGGTCGGTTTAATCTAAACCGCGGTTAACCGCATGGTTTTTTTTAAGAAAGAAAATGCACGAGGGGCTGGGCGGTGGCTCACCGAGCAACGACGGCGGCATCAGTGGCGTTGGGCGATGGACGGAGCGGCGACTCCGGCTGTCCTCCACGGCAGCGAACAGGTCGGGGAGGTGTGGCGCGGTGCTAGCGGTCCGGTGGTGTAGTCAGCGGGCGGTGGGGTGTCGGCGACGAGCAGAGGGAGGCGGCGGCGTCCGGAGCTCCGGTGAGGGCGCGGCACGTCGGGACGGCAACTCCGGCGAGTTCCGGCGATAGCGGAGGCCACCGGAAGATGCGGCGCATCCAGGGCGTTCGGGTGCTGGTGCTGCGGGTCGTTGGCGGCGTCCAGACAGGCGGAGGAAGGGCAGCGGCGCTCCGCTCACTCCGGCGAGGTCGGACGGAGCGGGCGGTCGTTGCCGCGGGACCTATGGGCCAAAACCATGTCAACAAGATTTCCTAGGATGGGGCAACTCGATTGACAAAGATATGGAGGTCAGGGAGTGCTCACTGGAGACGGAATGGACCGTCGAAGACCTCGGCTCCGGCGAGATGCGAAGTGATGGGATGGCAGCTAGAAACGGCGTGGGGAGCAGCAAGACGATGAGATCGAACGAGGAGCCTCGGGGGCTTCTTATAGGCGCGGAGAGAGGACTCGGGAGCGAGGGATAAGCTCTATCCCTAGAGCTTCGGTCGGCGGGTGCGTGTGCGTGCTCATCACTAGCACGGCATAACACATAAGAAGGATTAAAGTCGCCGGCTTTGATGCGAGGAGTGACATTGTCCCTTTTGACAACGCCACCCTTCGCATTGTTCTTCTTCTTCTCCTCGGAGGCACTTTCTCCCTCCTTCACAAAGGTTTGCATGAGAGGAGGAGGTCGTTTGGTCTTGTCATTCTTCTTCTTGTTCTTGGAGTCGGGCACGTACCCAACCCCTTCCTTGGCTACAACTCCCTTTTGGTTGATCAAGAGATCGTTGAGGTTCTTCTTGCCTTGTATGCAAGTCGCAAGACCTCTCTCAAGTTGCCCCTTTAGCTTAGCGTTCTCCTCAATGAGATGCACATGCTCACAACATGGGTTAGTAGCATTTGCATTATCAATGAACATCATACGAGGGAAAGTGGCTTTTTCCTTGGTTAGCTTTACTTGAAGTTGATCATGAGACTCTTTGAGGCTAGCATGAGCACCCTTCAAGACCTTGTGAGCCTTGTCAAGTAGATCAAACTCCTCTTTGAGTCTAGTAAGATCAACCTCAATTTCGGCCTTCTCGGAGTTTAGCACATGAGAAACAATGAGAACATGATCATAATCTTTCTTTAACTTAGCATGATCAACATTGTGTGACTCCTCAAGAGCCAAACGAAGACCACGCTCTTCCTCAAGAGCATTGGAAAGATCCGAAATCTCATCGTCATAGTCATGACTATGCCCTTCCATCTTAGTGATGGTATCTTCATGAGCCTCGATCATGTCATTGGCTTCACCAAGTTGTTCCAAGAGAGCAACAAAGTGCTTCTTGGATTTACCCTTAAGTTTGCCCATAAAGGCCTCAAACTCATTTGCCTCCACATGAGCTCCCTCATGTTCATCAATGCTATCCATCGAAGAAGGATGATTAATGATGGTAGTTTTGATGTTGGGGGTTACCTTGTTGGTGGCTTTATCCATGAGGCACTTGGCAGTGATGCTCTCATTGGGTGAGTCG
The DNA here is from genome assembly GCF_003073215.2 of Triticum urartu. NCBI lineage: Eukaryota > Viridiplantae > Streptophyta > Magnoliopsida > Poales > Poaceae > Triticum > Triticum urartu. The sequence continues at coordinate 138,871,601 of NC_053023.1, forward strand.
AAGAGAGACACCCGTGGAGTCGTCGCAATGGCAACTGAGGCCATGGCAGCCAACTCACCATCTTCATCATCGTCATCATCCTCATTGTACTCTTCTTGTACCACCAATGCCTTGGGAGGAGTCTTCTTGGTGAAGTTGCTCTTGTTGATGAACGACTTGGCCTTGTCCTTTCGGATGAGCTTGCCACCATTGTCTTCCCTCTTCTCATACGGGCACTCCACAACAAAATGACTCACATTGCCACAATTGTAGCAAGTCCTTACACGTTGCTTGCTCTTCGTGCCACTTGAGTTGTTTTTGTTAAAGTTTGGCCTCGAGTTTTTCTTGCTCCAAAATTGCCTTGAAGCGAGTGCCATGTGTTCATGATATGCATACTTTGTATCTTCGGGGTTGCTCTCCTCTTCTTCCTCTTCTTCTTCTTCAACAGAGAGCTTGGCCTTCAATGCAAGGTTGGGCTTCTTTTCCCTTTGAGAACGAAGCACCGCATTGTCGGCGGTCTTGTCCAAAATGTTCATGGCCACAAACTCATCCAACACTTCGCTTGAGGTCAAAGTGTGGAAGTCCGGTCTTTGACGAATGACGGAGGACATGGCCTTGTGGTAGGGCATCATTGCCTTGAGGAATTTGCGCTTGATCCAATTGTCATCCGTGTCCTTGCTCCCGTGATCTCGGAGTGAGACCGCGAGTTTGGTTACTCTCTGATAAAGCTCAGGAGGTTCTTCATCTTCTTTCATTGCAAACTCATCGGCCTCATCTTGCACCACTTCATAGTTGGAGCGTTGAATGCTTGCGCTTCCCCGGTAGAGAGAGACAACACAAAGCCATGCGTCTTTGGCCAAGGCGAAGGGCCGAAGATGAGGTAGGTCTTCGGGTGGGATTGCATCTTGAATGATGAAGATAGCATTCTCATTGAATTGATTATCCGCGGCTTCTCGAGGTGTGAAGTTGCTTGGATCATGCGGATAGAAACCTTCTTCAATGATTCTCCAAAGATTAGTGTTCACATGATTTAAATGACGTTTAAAGCGGTAAACCCAAGAATCAAAGTCCTCATTTTTCACAATCTTAGGGGGAGGACCGGCATGATTCAAATGAGTAGAAGGAACCGTTCCACCATAAACAAGTGGTGGTTCCACATGAGCAAAGATATCGGTGCCATTCTTACCACTAGAAGAAGGAGCCTTTTCACTACTAGCTTCCCCCTTATCGGAGGTAGCATCCGTCACCTTGTCGGTGGGATTGCCCACTTTCAACGGTGTGGTGGATAGTTTAAGCCCTTCAAGGAATTTAGTAAACATGCTTTGAACCTCGGTCATCATGGTGGTTTTCAATGTCTCCAAGGCCACATTGAACTCCTCACGAGAGACCGAGGTTTCCCCATCGCCCGTAGATGAGATCGGATTCACACCGGAGTGTTCCTCCACACCATCTACGGTATAAACCATACTCTTCGGACGGTAAAGTCCTTAATAAAGAGACGAGGCTCTGATACCAATTGAAAGGATCGATATGGTTTACTAGAGGGGGGTGAATAGATAACTAACAATTTTTAGCTTTTCTTTAACAATTTAAACTTTGCATCAAAGTAGGTTGTCTAGATATGCAACTAGGTGAGCAACCTATATGATGCAACAAGGATAGGAACACAAGAAAGCAAGAGATATGACACAAATAAGCTTGCACAAGTAAAGGCACGAGATAACCAAGAGTGGAGACGGTGGAGACGAGGATGTGTTACCGAA